>NC_142034.1:75293194-75456588 GCF_982192425.1 Myodes glareolus | reverse complement strand
ATAACCTGAATGAGTAACAAACAGCCTTTCAGTAGATGGTGATGAAGGCAGAGACCCACAACGGGTCAAGACATAGAGAACAAAAGACTGAGGAATTTTCAACCCTAACTGAAGCATATGTACTATACCCCTCCTCCAAATACTCAGAGATTGCTGTGGAAAAGGGGCCCAAAAGAGTGTAAGGACCAGAGGTGGTGAATGACTACAAGGAAACAGTATCTCCTGGACACCCCAGTTGTGATAGCATGTGTGACACTTGCGCAAGCCCAAGCCAGATGAAATGCCAGCATGGAGAGGGAAACTGAGGACACAATCTCACCCCTAGCTGTGGAGTTAATGGCAATGACACAAAAATCAGTGAGTAGGGAAGGGAGTGAGTCTGGGAGGAGGTGAGTGCAGTGAATATGATTTAAAAACTATTAAAGAACTAATGTTTTTTAAATGCAAAAAATGATCAACCTTGCCTACAATCAATGAAACACAAATTAAAATAGTAATGAGATACATTTCCATAATCCCTTTAGTAACAAACATTAAATGGCTAACTTAGTAACCTCATTCTTCATTGCTTTTAATAATAAGAGCAAAAAAAAAAAAGGTTCCATCAGTATGATAGGTCTTTTGGCACTGAAGCTCTTCTCCTCTGTCCCAGGATTTGACTCTGAAAAGCTAGAGAAACTTTCATGTAAGCGCTAGAGCTGTGTCTAGACATGTTCTCTGTCACCTTGTCTGGAAAGGAACATTATCAGAAGTGATTCAGTGACTTCTTTCTCAGAACATAAAGGTTAAACTCTAGAATCTTGATGTCATGAAATCCTATACAGCAGTTAACAAGAGAACCATCTCGAAGACAGCCACTTTTACTTTTTCTCATTTCTTCTAGTTTATCTGCATTGGTCTATATTTTTAGGAGTGAGTGGGAAAGATTGTCATGCTCAGAACAGAAGGTATCTCATTTTAATCATGGCTTGCCCTACTTACTAATTTCTTGGTCACAGATAGCATGAGCCTGTGCTTAAGAATCTAAGTGTTGGTAGGACGCTCCCTCCCTCCCTCACTACCCCCCCCCCTCACACACACACACACACTTTCTCATTGTGGGGCATTTGTACACTGTGTGGAAATGTATTGCTGTGATTGGTGTAATAAAATGCTGAATGGCCAATAGCTAGGAAGAGGTTAGGTGGGACTTCCAGGGACAGAGAAAATTCTGGGAAGATAATGGCGAATCAATCCCACACCAGTTATGTTTTAAGGGGTTATTTATTTTGGGGGGTAAAACTTACATACACGATAAACCCTCAGGAAGGGAGCCTAGTCGCTGGAGCAGGAGCCGGGAGCAGGAGCCGGAACCAAGCGCCGGAACCAAGAGGCTGAGCCAAGCTTGCTGCTCTTCTTTTAAAGAGAAATATACCACGCCCCAGTGGGCTAGTATTTCAGCGACTATTGGCTGATGGAGCCGAAGGCGCTCCTGCAACACTGTGGGCTCGTGCTTCAGCGACTATTGGCTGAAGCAGCAGAAGGTACTCCCGCAGCACCTCCCCCTTTTGTTTAAGTAAGAGAGTTCTAAGCCTACTACGAAATTATATACAGTAAGTACAAACCTACACAATTATATACAATAAGTACAAATATCCTATTCCAACTAGCTAAAGTCTTGTATAATAAATAACTTGGCCAAGTCATGAGAGGAAAGTAGCTACATTTATCTAGTCTTCAACCCCATAGAAGATCCAAGAAGAGAAATAATGTTACCTGAGTAATTAGGAAGTGCAATCAAAGAACTTCCAAAACATGCAACAAATCACAGAGACAACTGGCTACCTGGGCAATCACCAAAGACCTGTTTGCAGCGTTGAAGCAACCAACTTTGACTAAGGCCTAGAATAACTGACAGATTATTTTTAACAGACAAGAGATTTTTCAAAACCATCTTACCCTGTCTTGGCAAGATTTAACAGTTCTGTTTATCCATTTCTGGATTTTATCCATTTCTGGATTTTAACAGGCAAGAGATTTTTCAAAACCGTCTTACCCTGTCTTGGCAAGATTTAACAGTTCTGTTTATCCATTTCTGGATACTGTGTATTTGTCAGTAGTTGAGGTATGGGCAGTTCCTTACCCAGAGGCCAGTTTTGTCAAGAAGACAAGCTCCAAGTGGAATGTCTTTGGTGCTCAACAATCTCTCGGGAATAGGTCGGTGTTGCCAGGAGTGATTGTGTCTCACTACACAGAACTCTAAGATTAAATTAAATGCCATTTTCTACAGGTATTCGAAGAGGTTGAAGACTATTTATATATAATCTCTATGTATCTAAAGAACCTGATTAGTCTAACCATAAATATGACAGACATAGATGACTATTGATCTACAATTCTTAACATGTATCTAACTTAAAGACTAAGAGAATAAACAACTGTGCAATAAATGAGGACAATGACCTCCAAATGTAAACAATAAATATCAATACATAAACAATATATGAGTATCTTAATCAGAGGTAGAAATGTACACTGCAATATGGTATACATATATCAATACAATATATATCAATACATAAAAAATGTTTTAAACAGGTAGAAGCATGCATACATACAATATTCAATATACGCCGATATAATTATCTATAAACAATAACTCCCAAATACCATTATTATCTATCCAATTATCCCCCTTTTTTTTCCAAAAAGATCCCCGAGCTTATAAAATTCCTTTCCCAACTCTCAACCGTATACTAATTATAATCAATCCCTAAATATTGTTCCTAAACCTGAGGACAAACTTTGCTGAGAGAGGGGACATCGTCCTCTAGAATTACTTCCAGCTGTCATGGGGGTATGGTTCTTTCTGGAGGATCCTGTGAAAGTAAAATGATGGTTAAATTTCAAGGTCAATGTCTTTTAAAATTGCAAACAGTCTCTGAGTATTTTGTGGAGGTCTGGCCAGAATGTTGTACAAGATGCGCACCATTTCAGCTAACCAAGTTGGAATCATTTGTGCAGCTGATACCCAAAACAGGACTTGTAGTAGCACTATCAGTATCATGACGTCATATCAACCAAATGGAGTTGTTGTTATGGGGGTCCCATCTTCTTCCTGGAAACTTCAAAAGTCAGTGCACGAAAAACTCATTGTTCATTGTGGAAAACTTAAACATTAATTATATAGACATATACAAACATATATTCAATGAAAAGTATGATAGATATGAAGAAAAGCAAAGATGTTCTCTAAACTCATATTTCTTTCTGTCTCATATCATGGCTCTTGACATAAGACAGAAACTCCACCCGCCAGCCATCCCAGCTTCCATCCAGAGGGCCATCAGAGGGGTGAGTTTGCTTCGGGCCCACGGCAGGGGCCCGGCGAGGAGGAGCTCAGACTTTCCCCGACCCCATAGACTCCCAGGTCACCCTGCAGTGCTGGCTCCACCCTGCTAAGCTCTCCCGCCTGCCATCCCAGCTTCCATCCAGGTACAAATTCCTATATTTCTCACTTCCCACTGGAGCCATATTTTTCCCCAGCTCAGCTGCCTTGCACGCTGGGCCTGCTCTGAAGGTGCATCCCGGAAAGAGGGAGTGCCTGTGCTTCAATAGCCTGCCTGAGGAAAGGTAGGCATTCTATCAGTGAATTCCCTGCCCAACAAGGGAACCTGACCTGCTACCAGAAGTTCCAATAGAGAGCATTTGAACGAAGAGATGGGCAGACGCCAAGGCAAGACCTCCTCCAACAATCTGAAAAACAACATGAAAACACCAGATCCCAATAACCCTACAATAGAAGGACTTGAACACTCTAACCCAGAAGAAGTGGAAAAAATGCCATTATGAAAGCAATAGAGTCCCATAAACAGGATATGAATAACTCCTTTAAAGAATTGGATGAGAAGTATAACAAAAAGTTTGAAGAAATGAGTATAGAAATGGATGAGAAATATAACAAAAAGTTTGAAGAAATAAGTAAATCTGTGAATGATACCCTGAGAAACCAAGAAAAAACAATCAAACAGGTAAAGGAAACAGTCCAAGAATTGAAAACTGAAATGGAAGCAATGAAGAAAACACAAACCAAAAACCGGCTGAATATGGAAAACCTAGGTAAATGAACGGAGACTACAGAATCAAGCATAACCAATAGAATACAAGAGATAGAAGAATGAATCTCAGATTCTGAAGATACCATAGAGAAAATAAATGCTCTGGTCAAAGAAAACGGCAAATCCAACAAAATCTCTTAACAAAACATTCAGGAAATCTGGGACACAATAAAAAAAAAAACCAAATCTAAGAATAATAGGGATTGAAGAAGGAGAAGAACTGCAGATCACAGGTCCAGAAAATATATTCAACAAAATTATAGAAGAAAACTTTCCCAATCTAAAGAATGATATTCCTATGAAGGTCCAAGAAGCATACAGAACACCGAATAGACTGGATCAAAAAAAAGTCCCCTCGCCATATAATAATCAAAACAGAAAACATACAGATTAAAGAAAGACTATTAAGAGCTGCAAAGGAAAAAGGTCAAGTGACTTATAAAGGTAAACCTATCAGGCTTACACCAGACTTCTCTATGGAAACCATGAAAGCCAGAAGATCCTGGATAGAGGTACTGCAGAAGCTAAGAGACCATGGATGCAAGCCCAGACTACTTTACCCAGCCAAGCTATCGTTCACTATCAACGGAGAAAACAAAATATTCCAGGCTAAAAATAAATTTAAACAATTCGTAGCCACAAATCCAGCCTTACAGAAAGTAATAGAAGGAAAATCGCAACCCAAGGAATCCAACATTGCCAACACTGCCTACAATAACTCAGACATCTAGCGACCCTTCACAACCATAACTCAAAGAAGAGAAACACACAAACTCTAAGACACACACACACACACAAATAATAACCGAAGTCAACAACCAATGGTCATTATTATCACTTAATATTAATGGACTCAATTCACCTATAAAAAGGCACAGACTAAGAGATTGGATAAGAAAACAGGATCCAACATTCTGCTGTCTACAAGAAACACACCTCAACCACAAAGACAGACATCTACTCAGAGTAAAGGGTTGGGAAAAGTTTTCCAAGCAAACTGACCTAAGAAACAAGCTGGTGTGGCCATTCTAATATCTAACAAAATTGACTTCAAACTAAAATCAATCAGAAGAAATGGAGATGTGGTGCGGGAGAATTATCTGTATTCTGTCAATCATATTTTAATAAAACGCTGATTGGCCAGGCAGGCAGTATAGGCGGGAAAGCCAGACAGGAAGTAGGGGTGGAGCAAAGAGACTGGGAGTATTCTGGAAACAGAAGCTCTCTCTCAGCCACTCCTGTACAGACCACCGAAGAGACAGCATGTAACCTGCCCAGCTCAAAAAGGTATGGAGCCATTATGGCTAACATAGATCAGAATAATGGGTTAATATAAGTTATAAGAGTTAACAAGAAGCCTGACCCTATGGGCCAATCAATTTATAACCTTATGGAGTCTTGTGCGTGATTTTTCCTTGGGACTTGCTGGCTTGTTGGGGTACTGGGTGGGACAGAAACCCCAACAAGCCAGCCCTCATACTACATATGGCGCCAACGTGTGGACAACTGTATCCACATAAAGCTTGAGACAGCTTGGGAAGTAATTCTAGAACAAAATAACAGCATTGCATGGTTTCTTGGTGGCAGCAATTTCTCGGGTCTGTTCTGCTTGCTAGAGGCAAGCAAATGCTCTCATCTAAGAGAGGCTTCCTAACTCAGCTTTAGCTGCAAAACTTTGTAGCTCCTTTAAGAGGTCCTGCCGCGAAACACTTAAATGGTATTGATGAAAAGCTGAACGCATGCTTTTCGGTTTTCAGTCGTAGCAGGAAAAACGCTGCGCTGTTTTAAAATGCCGGCTTTCTGGGCTGTCCTGCCAGGGCAATCTCTGACTCTTTCAGGCAGGCAGTCCGACTGAGTGTGGTCTGTGAGCAGAATGCTGCAGCTTGCTTGCTAGCAAGGACCTTGAAACGCCATAGAGTTGTGGCAGTAAACATAGCTCTGGCTGGTACCTCAGCCACGAGGATTTAGCCGTCAAAGCCACTGCTCTCCATATTGCTTAGTAAATTAAAGGCTCATGTGGTCAGAAAAAGAGAGATATACAGTAAAGAGAGATTCAAAGAGGAAGAAAACCTCTAAATATTTTACAGTGTGTTAAAAATATATGCAGGCTAAAAGTTAAAGTTCTTAATGTAAAAAAAAGGAAGAAAGAGAATAGTTGGGTGTGGTGGTACACACCTTAAATCCCAATGCCTGGGAGGCAGAGGCATATTGACCTCTGTGACTTCAAGGGACAGAGGTAGAGATTGACCTCTGTGACTTCAAGGTGTGGTAGTGCACACCTTTAATCCCAATGCCTGGGAGGCAGGGACAGACAGATCTCTGTGAGTTCAAGGTGTGGTAGCATACACCTTTAATCCCAGCACTGGGGAGGCAGAGACAGGAGGATCTCTGAGTTCAAGGACAGCCTGGTCTACAGAGTTATTCCAGGACAAAGATATACAGAGAGCCTGTCTCAAAAAGTAAAAGTAAAAATAAAAGAAATAGAAGTAAAATAAAGCTGCATAAAGATGGAAAATACACAGAGAATCTTGATACTGTGTGTTATGCTCTCTTTTAATTGTTTGAATGCTGAGGAAGGAGCAACAGTCACCAAAAGACATTTGTTTATAAATGCTGCTGAACTAACCCAAGATAGACATTTTGAAAATACCTTGGCTTCAAAACTGAAGTCAAAAGGTATGTTACTTTGGAGAAGAGATTCTGCTTTTGTTTCCACAGAAAATGAGAGGCTATGGATTTATTCAGAGTTAAGAAAAATCATCTTTGACCAAGGGAGGCCACCTGAGAAATCGACAGGAACAGATGGCCCAGATGACAGAGTTCTACATCCAGAACTGATTCAAGACTGCTGCCTGAGATGATCAAGACTCCCAGGATACTTCAGTCAGGACTTGACTATAACTCTAAATTTTCTTTAGGTCCCCTTAAGACTATCAGCGCCCCCAACCAGCAGGAAGTAGCCTGAAATACTACGCCCACATTCCCAACAAATGGATTATGGGTATTTTTCCTTTGTTTAAAAAAAAAAGAGAGGGAAATGGTGCGGGAGAATTATCTGTATTCTGTCAATCATATTTTAATAAAACGCTGATTGGCCAGGCAGGCAGTATAGGCGGGAAAGCCAGACAGGAAGTAGGGGTGGAGCAAAGAGACTGGGAGTATTCTGGAAGCAGAGCTCCCTCAGCACTCCTGCGCAGACCACCGAAGAGGCAACATGTAAGCTGTCACACTGAGAAAGGTACTGAGCCCATGTGGCTAACATAGATAAGGATAATGGGGTAATATATGTTATAAGAGTTAACAAGAAGCCTGACCTAATGGGCCAATCAGTTTATAACCTTATGGAGTCCTGTGTGTAATTTTTCTTTGTTGCTTGCCGGCTGTTGGGGTACTGGGAAGGACAGAAACTGGACATTTCATACTCATAACAGGAACAATTCATCAGGAGGAAGTCTCAATCCTGAATATCTATGCCCCTAATATAAAAGCACCCACTTATGTAAAAGAAAAACTTTTAGAACTCAAGGCAGTCATCAAACCACACACACTAATAGTAGGAGACTTCAACACACCTCTCTCACCAATGGACAAGTCAATAAAACAGAAACTCAACAGAGAAATAAGAGAATTACTAGAGATAATGAATCAAATGGACGTAACAGATATCTATAGAACATTCCACCCAAAAAGGAAAGAATATACCTTCTTCTCTGCAGCTCATGGAACCTTCTCAAAAATTGACCATATACTCGGTAACAAAGCAAACTTACACAGATACAAAAAAATATTAGTAAACACCTGTGTCTTGTCGGATCACCACGTAATAAAGTTAGAATTCAATAACAATTCGAACACCAGAAAGCCTACAAACGCGTGGAAGTTGAACAGTCAACTACTGAATCATCCCTGGGTCAAGGAAGAAATAAAGAAAGAAATTAAAGTCTTCCTTGAATTTAATGAAAATAAAGACACAACATACTCAAACCTATGGGACACTATGAAAGCAGTGCTAAGAGGAAAGTTCATAGCACTAAGTGTCCAATTAAAGAAAGCGGAGAAAGCACACATTGGAGACTTAACAGCACACTTGAAAGATCTAGAAAAAAAAGAAGCTGATTCACCCAGGAGGTCTAGAAGACTGGAAATAATCAAACTGAGGGCTGAAATCAACAAAATAGAAACAGAAAAAACAATCCAAAGAATCAATGAATCAAAAAGCTGGTTCTTGGAGAAAATCAACAAGATTGACAAACCCCTATCCAAATTAATCAAACGGCAGAGAGAGAACATGCAAATTAATAAGATCAGAAATGAAAAGGGGGACATAACCACAGACACAGAGGAAATTCAGAGAATCATTAGATCTTACTATGAAAGTTTATATGCCACAAAGTTGGAAAATGTAAAAGAAATGGACATTTTTTTAGATAAGTACCATATACCAAAGTTTAACCAAGAACAGGTGAACAATCTAAATATACCTGTTAGTCGCGAAGAATTAGAAGCTGTTATCAAAAATCTCCCTACCAAAAAAAGCCTAGGACCAGATGGTTTCAATGCAGAATTCTACCAGAACTTCCAGGAAGAGCTAATACCTATACTCCTTAACGTATTCCACAATATAGAAACAGGAGAGTCATTGCCTAACTCCTTTTATGAAGCTACAGTTACCCTAATACCAAAACCACACAAAGACACAACCAAGAAAGAGAATTACAGGCCAATCTCACTCATGAACATCGACGCGAAAATTCTCAATAAAATACTGGCAAACCGAATCCAAGAGCACATTAGAAAAATTATCCATTATGATCAAGTCGGCTTCATTCCAGAGATGCAGGGCTGGTTCAACATACGCAAATCTATCAATGTAATCCATCATATAAATAAACTGAAAGAAAAAAACCATATGATCATCTCACTAGATGCTGAAAAAGCATTTGACAAAATTCAACACCCATTTATGATAAAGGTGTTGGAGAGACTGGGGATACAAGGATCATACCTAAATATAATAAAAGCAATATACAGCAAGCCGACAGCTAACATCAAACTGAATGGAGAGAAACTCAAAGCCTTTCCACTAAAATCAGGAACGCGACAAGGCTGTCCACTCTCTCCATACCTCTTCAATATAGTGCTTGAAGTTCTAGCAATAGCAATAAGACAACATAAGGAGATCAAGGGGATTCGTATTGGAAAGGATGAAGTTAAACTTTCGTTATTTGCTGACGATATGGTAGTTTACGTAAGTGACCCCAAAAACTCTACCAAAGAACTCCTACAGCTGATAAACACCTTTAGTAACGTGGCAGGATACAAGATCAACTCCAAAAAATCAGTGGCCCTCTTATACACAAAGGATAAAGAAGCAGAGAGGGAAATCAGAGAAACATCACCTTTCATGATAGCCACAAATAGCATAAAATATCTTGGGGTTACTCTAACCAAGGAAGTGAAAGACCTATTTGACAAAAACTTTAAGTCTTTGAAGAAAGAAATTGAGGAGGATACCAGAAAATGAAAAGACCTCCCCTGCTCTTGGATTGGGAGAATCAACATAGTAAAAATGGCAATTCTACCAAAAGCAATCTATAGATTCAATGCAATCCCCATCAAAATCCCATCAAACTTCTTCACAGACCTTGAGAGAACAATAATCAAGTTTATATGGCAAAACAAAAAACCCAGGATAGCCAAAACAATCTTATACAATAAAAGAACTTCTGGAGGCATTACTATCCCTGACTTCAAACTCTATTATAGAGCTACAGTATTGAAAACAGCTTGGTATTGGCATAAGAACAGAGAAGTCGACCTATGGAATTGAATAGAAGACCCAGATATTAACCCACAAACTTATGAACACCTAATTTTCGACAAGGGAGCTAAAGGTATACAATGGAAGAAGGAAAGCATCTTTAACAAATGGTGCTGGCATAACTGGATGTCAACCTGTAAAAAAATGAAAGTAGATCCATATCTATCACCATGCACAAAACTCAAGTCCAAATGGATTAAAGACATCGACATTAATCTGACCACTTTGAACCAGATAGAAGACAAAGTGGGAAGTAGTCTACAAGATATAGGCACAGGAGGCCACTTCCTAAGTAGGACCCCAGTAGCACAGACAATAAGAGTAACAATGAATAAATGGGACCTGCTGAAACTGAGAAGCTTCTGTAAAGCAAAGGACACTGTCAGTAAGACAAAAAGGCTGCCTTCTGACTGGGAGAAGATCTTCACCAACCCCTCATCAGACAAAGGTCTGATCTCCAAAATATACAAAGAACTCAAGAAACTAGACAATAAAACTCTAATTAACCCAATTAAAAAATGGGGTACTGAACTGAACAGAGAATTCACTACAGATGAACTTTGAATGGCCAGAAGACACTTAAGGTCATGCTCAACCTCCTTAGCGATCAGGGAAATGCAAATCAAAACAACTTTGAGGTATCATCTTATCACCTTTCAGAATAGTCAAACTCAAAAACACCAATGATAGCCTATGCTGGAGAGGATGTGGAATGAGGGGAACACTCATCCATTGTTGGTGGGAATGCAAACTTGTGCAACCACTGTGGAAATCAGTGTGGTGGTTTTTCAGGAAACTGGGAGTCAACCTCCCTCAGGACCCCGCAATTCCACTCTTGGGAATATACTCAAGAGATGCCCAAAATACTACAAAAGCATTTGTTCAACTATGTTCATAGCAGCACTATTTGTAATAGCCAGAACCTGGAAACAACCTAGGTGCCCCTCAATAGAAGAATGGTTAAAAAAGGTGTGGAACATATATACACTAGAGTTTTACTCAGCGGTAAAAAACAATGACATCTTGAATTTTGCATGCAAATGGATGGAAATAGAAAACGCTTTACTGAGTGAGGTAAGCCAGACCCAAAAAGAGGAACACGGTATGTATTCACTCATAAGTGGATTCTAGCCATAATTAAAGGTCTTTGAGCCTATTATTCGTGATCCTAGAGAAGCTAAATAAGAAGACGAACCTGATGAAGATTATTTACCTATCCGCCAGGAGGTAGGAAATAGACAAGAGTCCCAGGTAACCTCGGGTGCATGGAGGGGGAGGGTTGTTGGAAGGGGAGAGGATTAGAGAGAAGGGAGTAGGGGAGGAATGGGGAAAGCTCGGTGGCCTGGGAGGGGGAGAGTGAGGAAGGATGAATATGGGATCAGGGAAGAATATATTTCAACTAAGGGAGTCATTTTAGGGTTTACAGGAGACTTGATTATATATGGGATCCCAGGTCCAAGGAGAGATCCCCAGATTGTTCTCTGGACAGAGGAGAGGGTGCCTGAACCGACCGTGGCCCATAACCATACTGATGTATATTTTGCTTATCACTATAGATCCTTCATCTGGCGAAGGACGGCGATACAGACGGAGACCCACATTGGAGTACCGGACTGAGCCCCCCAAGGTCCAAATGAGGAACAGAAGGAGGAAGAACATGAAAAAGAAAATCAGGACTGCGAGGGATGCTATCACCCACTGATACAAGGGAACGGATCTAATGAGAGTTTACCAAGGCCAGTTGGACTGGGACTGAACGAGGACATGATCTAACCAGATTCTCGGAATTTGACCGGATTCTCTGAATGTGGCTGGCCCGAAGTCTTTCTGAAAAGCCATTGACTATGATACTGGGACTTGTTTCCTCTGCATATACTGGATTTTGGGGATCCAGTCTGTTTGGATACTCACCTGCCTGGACCTGGAGGGAGGGGGGAGGAACTTGAACTTCCCACAGGGCAGGAAACCCTGACTGCCCTAAGGGATGAAGAGGGAGGAGGAGAGGGAGTGGGGGGAGTGGAAGGGTGTTGGGAAGAGGGGCAGAAATTGGAAACTTTTATAATTTAATAAAATTTACTCAAAAAAAAAGAGAATGGATGCGAAAACAGGATCCAACATTCTGCTGTTTACAAGAAACACACCTCAACCACAAAGACAGACATTTACTCAGAGTAAAGGGTTGGGAAAAGGTTTTTCAATCAAGCGGACCTAAGAAACAAGCAGATGTGGCTATCCTAATATCTAACAAAATTGATTTCAAACTAAAATCAATCAGAAGAGATGGAGAAGGATACTTTATACTCATAAAAGGAACAGTTCATCAAGATGACGTCTCAATCCTGAATATTTATGCCCCTAATATAAAGGCACCCACATATGTAAAAGAAGCATTACTAAAACTCAACTCACACATCAAATCTCACACACTAATGGTAGAAGATAATGGTAGTTGTCCTGGCCAATGGACAGGTCAATTAAACAGAAACTTAACATATAAATAAGAGAACTAACAGATGTAATAAATCAAATGGACTTAACAGACATCTATAGAACATTACACCCAAATAGGAAAGAATGTACCTTCTTCTCAGTATCTCATGGAACCTTTTTGAAAATTGATCACATACTCGGTAACAAAGCAAACATTCACAGATACAAAAAAATTGTAGTAACCACCTGTATCTTATTGAATCACCATAGAATAAAGTTAGAATTTAACAACAATACTACCCCCAGAAAGCCTACAAACTTGTGGAAACTGAATGATCAACTACTGAACCACCCCTGGGTCAAGAAAGAATAAAGAAAGAAATTAAAGTCTTCCTTGAACTCAAAGAAAAAGAAACACAACATACCCAAACCTATGGGACACTATGAAAGCAGTGCTAAGAGGAAAGTTCATAGCAATAAGTGGGAAAAAAAACCCAGCTCACATTAGAGACTTCACAGCACACCCAAAAGCTCTAGAAAAAAAAGAAACATACTCACCAACAAGGAGTAGAAGACTGGAAATAATCAAGCTGAGGGCTGAAATCAACAAAATAGAAACACAGAAAACAATCCAAAGAATCAATGAAACAAAGAGCTGGTTCTTTGAGAAAGTCAATAAGATTGACAAACCTTTATCCAAAGTAATCAAAATGCAGAGAGAGAATGTGCAAATTAACAAGATCAGAAATGAAAAGGGGGACATAACAACAGACACTGAGGAAATTCAGAAAATCATTAGGTCTTACTACAAAGGCCTATATGCCACAACGTTGGAAAATGTAAAAGAAATGGACTTGTTTTTAGATAAATACCATATACTAAAATTAAATTAAGACCAGGTGAACAATTTAAATAGACCTATAAGTCGTGAGGAAATAGAAGCTGTCATAAAAAACCCTCCCAACCATAAAAAGCCCAGGACCAGATGGTTTTAATGCAAAGTTTTACCAGAAATTCCGAGAGCTGATACCTATACTCCTCAAGGTGTTTCACATAAAAGAAACAGAAGAATCATTGCCAAACTCTTTTTATGAAGCTACAGTTACCCTAATAACAAACCCACACAAAGACTCAACAAAGATAGAGAATTACAGATCAATCTCACTCATGAACATCGATGCAAAAATTCTCAATAAAATATTGGCAAACTGAATCCAAGAACACATCAAAAATACTTCATTACAGTCAAGTAGGCTTCATCCCAGAGATGCAGGGCTGGTTCAACATACAAAAATCTATCAATGTAGTCCATCATATAAATAAACTGAAAGAAAAAACCATATGATCATTTCATTAGATGCTGAAAAAGCATTTGACAAAATTCAACACCTCTTTATGATAAAGGTCTTGGAGAGGTTAGGGATACAAGGATCATATCCAAATATAATAAAAGCAACATACAGCACACCAACAGTTAATATCAAATTGAATGGAGTGAAACTCAAAGTCATTCCACTAAAATCAGGAACAAGACAAGGCTGTCCACTCTCTCCATATCTCTTCAACATAGTCCTTGAAGTTCTAGTAATAGCAATAAGACAACATAAGGAGATCAAGGGGTTTCAAATTGAAAAGGAAGAATTCAAACTTTCATTATTTGCAGATGATATGATAGTGTATATAAGTGACCCCCAAAACTCTATCAGAGAACTCCTACAGCTTATAAATACCTTTAGTGATGTGTCAGGATACAAGATCAACTAAAAAAAATCAGTAGCCCTCCTATACACAAAGGATAAAGAAGCTGAGAGAAAAATCAGAGAAACATCCTTTCACAATAGCCACAAATAGCATAAAATATCTTAGGGTGGTGTGGGAGAATTGTCTGTATTCTGTCAATTATGTGTTTTAATATAACGCTGATTGGCCAGGCAGGAAGTATAGGCAGGTCAACCAGACAGGAAGTAGAGGCAGGGCGAAGAGACTGGGAGTATTCTGGAAAGCAGGAAGCTCCCTCCGCAGTTCTGCCCAGACCACCGGAGAGGAAAAATGTAAGCTGCCCCACTGGAAAAGGTACTGAGCCACGTGGCTAATGTAGATAAGGATAATGGGATAACATAAGTTACTAGGACTAATAAGAAGCCTGACCTAATGGGCCAATCATCTTTATAACCTATAGAGATCTCTGTGTGATTGATTTTCTCTGGGACTTGCCAGCTGTGGGGTACTGGGCGGGAACAGATACACCAACAAGCCAGCCCCTCATGTTACATTAGGGTAACACAATAGAACCTTCTTCTGGTGATGGATGGAGACAGAGACAGAGACCCATATCGGAGCACTGGACTGAGTTCCCAAGGTCCAGTTTAAGAGTGGAAGGAGGGAGAATATGAGCAAGAAAGTCAGGACCACGAGGGGTTGGTTCACCTACTGAGACAGTGTGCCTGATCTAATGGGAGCTCACCAACTCCAGCTGGACTGGAACTGAATGAGCATGAGATCAAACTGGACCCTCTGAATGTGACTGACAATTGGGGCAGACTGAGGGGCCAATGATAATGGCACTGGGATCTGTCTCTACTGCATGTACTGGCTTTTTGGGATCCTAGTCTATTTGGATGCACACCTTCCTAAGCTTTGATGTAGTGGGGAGGGACTTGGACTTCCCACGGGGCAGGGTACTCTGTTCTCTCTTAGGACTGGAGGGGGGGGGGAAGTGGGAGGGAAGTGGAATGAGGGGAAGAAGTGGAAATTTTGATTGGTATGTTTATAAAGTAATAAAAAATAGATTTTTTTCAAGCAATATATCCTGATTAAAGTTTCCCCTCTCCTAACTCCTCCCAGATCTTTGTAATCTCTCCACCCACCCAAACCCACCCTTTTCTCTCTCTTTGTCATTATGAAACAAACAGGCAACTAAAACAAACAAAATGGAACAGGATAAAACAAAACAAACAGGAGAAAAAAAACTAAAGAAAAATCACAAGAAACACATACAGAGGCAGAGACACACATGTCCTTTGGGTATATGACCAAGGGTGGTACAGCTTGGTCTTTAGGTAGATTGATACCCAATTTTTTGAGATATTGCCTTACTGATTTGCAAAACGGCTGTATAAGATTGCACCCTCACCTTCTTCCATATCCTCTTTAGACGGTATCTAAAAAAATGTCCATTTCTTTTACATTTTCCAACTTTTTGGCATATAAGCTTTCGTAGTAAGATCTGACGATTCTCTGAATTTCCTCTGTGTCTGTGATTATGTCCCCCTCTTCATTTCTTATCTTATTAATTTGCATGTTCTCTCTCTGCCGTTTGATTAGTTTGGCTAGGGGTTTGTCGATCTTGTTGATTTTCTCCAAGAACCAACTTTTTGTTTCATTGATTCTTTGGATTGTTTTCTGTGTTTCTATTTTGTTGATTTCAGCCCTCAGTTTGATTATTTCCAGTCTTCTACTCCTCCTGGGTGAATCAGCTTCTTTTTTTTCTAGAGCTTTCAAGTGTGCTGTTAAGTCTCCAATGTGTGCTTTCTCCATTTTCTTTAATTGGGCACTTAGTGCTATGAACTTTCCTCTTAGCACTGCTTTCATAGTGTCCCATAGGTTTGAGTATGTTGTGTCTTTATTTTCATTAAATTCAAGGAAGACTTTAATTTCTTTCTTTATTTCTTCCTTGACCCAGGGGTGATTTAATAGTTGACAGTTCAACTTCCATGAGTTTGTTGGCTTCCTGGGTGTAGCATTGTTGTTGAATTCTAACTTTAATCCATGGTGATCTGACAAGACACAGGTGGTTACTAATACTTTTTTGTATCTGTGGAAGTTTGCTCTGTTACCAAGTATGTGGTCAATTTTTGAGAAGGTTCCATGGGCAGCAGAGAAGAAGGTATATTCTTTCCTATTTGGGTGGAATGTTCTATAGATATCTGTTAAGTCCATTTGAGTCAATACCTCCAATAATTCTCTTATTTCTCTGTTGGGTTTCTGTCTGATTGATCTGTCCATTGGTGAGAGAGGTGTGTTGAAGTCTCCTATTATTAGTGCGTGTGGTTGATGACTGCCTTGAGTTCTAGAAGTGTTTCTTTTACATAAGTGGGTGCCTTTATATCAGGGGCATAGATATTCAGGATTGAGACTTCCTCCTGATGAATTGTTCCTGTTATGAGTATGAAATGTCCATCTCTATCTCTTCTAATAGATTTTAGTTTAAAGTCAATTTTGTTAGATATTAGAATGGCCACACCTGCTTGTTTCTTAGGTCCATTTGCTTGGAAAACCTTTTCCCAGCCCTTTACTCTGAGTAGATGTCTGTCTTTGTGGTTGAGGTGTGTTTCTTGTAAACAGCAGAATGTTGGATTCTGTTTTCGTATCCAATCTCTAAGTCTGTGCCTTTTTATAGGTGAATTGAGTCCATTGATATTAAGTGATATTAATGACCAGTGGTTGTTGACTCCGGTTATTTTTTGGGGGGGGTAGTGGAGTGTATGTTTTTCCCTTCTATGAGTTCTGCTTGTGAAGGGTCGCTAGATGCCTGAGTTATTGTAGGCATTGTGAGGAATGTTGGATTCCTTGGGTTGTGATTTGCCTTCTAATACTTTCTGTAAGGCTGGATTTGTAGCGATGTATTGTTTAAATTTGTTTTTATCCTGGAATATTTTGTTTTCTCCATTGATAGTGAACGATAGCTTGGCTGGGTAAAGTAGTCTGGGCTTGCATCCATGGTCTCTTAGCTTCTGCAGTACCTCTATCCAGGATCTTCTGGCTTTCATGGTTTCCATAGAGAAGTCTGGTGTAAGTCTGATAGGTTTACCTTTATAAGTTACTTGATCTTTTTCCTTTGCAGCTCTTAATATTCTCTCTTTAATCTGAATGTTTTGTGTTTTGATTATTATATGGCGAGGGGATGGTTTTTTTTTTTTGATCCAGCCTATTCGGTGTTCTGTATGCTTCTTGAACCTTCATAGGGATATCGTTCTTTAGGTTGGGGAAGTTTTCTTCTATAATTTTGTTGAATATATTTTCTGGACCTTTGATCTGCAATTCTTCTCCTTCTTCAATCCCTATTATTCTTAGATTTGGTTTTTTTATTGTTTTCCACATTTCCTGAATGTTTTGTGATGAGAATTTGTTGGATTTTCTGTTTTCTTTTGTCAGAGCGTTTAATTTCTCTATGGTGTCCTCAGAGTCTGAGATTCTTTCTTCTATCTCTTGTATTCTGTTGGTTATGCTTGATTCTGAAGTCTCTGTTCGTTTACCTAGATTTTCCATAGCCAGCCGGCCCTCGGCTTGTGATTTCTTCATTGACTCCATTTCAGTTTTCAACTCTTGAACTGTTTCCATTACCTGTTTGATTGTTTTTTCTTGGTTTTCCAGGATTTCATTTACAGATTTACTAATTTCTTCAAACCTTTTGGTATATTTCTCTTCCATTTCTTTACTCATTTCCTCAATCTTTTTGTTATACTTATCTCCCATTTCTTTACGGCTGATTTTCACCTCCTGTTTAAGTTCCTCTATTATTTTCATAAAGATCCGCTTAAATACATTGTTTTAAAAAGTGAAGTTCACAGGACTCATGCACAAAATGTCTATATTATTTTATACATAAATTATACCATATGAAGTTGAGTTCTCAAAAACATCATACCCTCAATATTTGAGAAGCTGCTTTGTATGGTGAAGATGAGTTTCCTTGTGATAGAGAAGGGAAAAATCAAGGTGAATATTGAATCTCAAAGGACAGTTTATAATGGAAGAGCTGAAAATTATGTAAGGGGGTGGTTCACTTCCCTGAGACGTTAGAGCAGGCTGCGTGACAACATTTGTATACAGATTCAGAGTTCTGTGAGTTGGACAAGGACTTCAAAATTTGCTGCCAAATCTGGTATGTTGCCCTAGATTCCCCAGTCTTTCCCGTCTGTCCTCTTCTTAAGAACTCAGGATCGGGAGCAGAGGATAAATGTGCTTGCATCCAATCCCTCGGACCCACGTGGTAGAAGGAGAGAGTACACTCCTGAGAGTTGTCCTTTGACCTCCATACCAAGAGAGAGAAAGAGAGAGAGAGAGAGAGAGAGAGAGAGAGAGAAGAGGAAGAAGAAGAAATAGTAGAAGAAGAAGAAGAAGAAGAAGAAGAAGGAGAAGGAGAAGGAGAAGGAGAAGGAGAAGGAGAAGGAGAAGAAGAAGGAGAAGAAGAAGAAGAAGGAAGTGCAGTAAATAATTTAAAAATTTCAGGATTGAAAGAATGCCTGCAGGATGGAGGTTTGTGTAGCCAGAAACAGGGGTGATTCAGTGGAGACATAGCATATTCTTTCTAAGGGAGATGCAGCAGCTGTTCAGCTCTCGTTGATTTAAATAAGGCAACTTTGGTCTAGCATGTCCTGATCTTTGGAATTTATGTATTGAGGATACTAAATAATGATCAGTTATATTTGAACAGTGTATGGGGAGTAGGGAACATTGAGGCCTGTAATTCAGGTCTTGGGAGTCCATCAGCTGATTTTAATGTCCTCACGGGGCATGCAGGTCTCTAGGGACTTAACTCATAAACAACTCTCACTTTCGTGATTTTTAAAGGAGGTGATGCCCCAGGACAGAATAGAAGGGCTCGGTGTTAGGAACAAAAGCTGACATGAGGTATAACAGCTTCCCAGTCTGACTTGGGCTGAGTGAGGAAGAACAGTGGAGGTGATGGCTCCTCACCCCGAGTTATGAAGCTCAGCAACCTCCCCTGCTGAAGGAAGAAACCGCGTATTGTCACAAGCTCTCCAGGACAGTCGCTCTCTGTCAAGCTCTCCACCTACAGAGGAAGTCAGGTCTGAAATAGCAGGTGATTCTCCCTGGCTCTTAGGTGACTGTGCCATGTGGGTCTCCCCTCACCTTTGATGCCGACAGTATCAAAAGAAGCAAGTGCGGTAGTTTCTTCGTTGGAATTGTGGGTGAGCAATGACTCAGTGGTACTTCAGCACCCACAGACAAAATCAGAAAATATTAGGCCTTGCATTAAGCAGTTATGCAAGGTTCTGTGGTGTCCCTGGCTTGAGTGTAGAAACGTGGAACTCAGGCAGGAAGATATTTTAGCACTAATTGAGTCTTTTCTTTCTCTGTCCTCCCACTCAAGTGTACACAGCAGGTTGCACAATACTTCTGCTAGCTTTCTAGTTACATAAAAATTAGGAAACTCACTAAACATCTATAGAACATTTGGTTTTCTCATTAAGTGTAAAGATTGGCTTGATAGTGTTTTGCCAAACTTAGCTTGTGATGCCAAGGCAATAAGATGCAAAATAAGGTACATACATCATAACTAGGAGACAAAGGTTAGAGGCAAAGTCAGAGCTGTTGATACATCAAGGAAGACTTCTTAGAGTAGACAAGGATGCAGTCATGAGAGAAGACAATGTTTTACATGAGGAGTCGGTGTGAAAATAGAGTGTCCATTTGTTTATTCATCTTCTGGATGCCAAATAAGCTGACTGCATTCTAGAAAATATTGATTGCTTCTGCCAAGAAGATGATGGAATCCTGAAACTCATGTAAGAAAGATGTGGGTTGAATGAGATATTGGGTGATTTTAGCATGTGAAGGATGGGCTGAGTAAGCAACAATTAAATCTGTGGAGGAGGAGGCTGTAGTCAAGAATGGGTAGCAGGATGCATTGGTGCCTAATAAAGTTCCACAGTGAGGAGAGTTTTCAAAGAGCTAATAAAAAATTTGCACACTCAGATAAAAAGAGAAAGAGATATTATATATCTCTCTGTGTGTGTCTTTGTGTGTATCACAGTAATAATCAGAGAAGAAGCTGTCAGTTTGAGAATTGGGTAAACATGATATGAATTGTGGGGAGGGAACTTGGGAGGGACTGGACAGAGGAAAAGAATGGGTGAAAATAATGCAACTGTATTTTAATTGAAAATGCATAAAAAATCACAAGTAAACACTCCTGAAGAGACATAAAATGTGAGAACTCATGCACCAAACACTGATTTATTTAAGAATGAATTTTCAATAAAGAAAGTTGGGGATGGGGCTGGAGAGATGGCTCAGGGGTTAAGAGCATTGTCTGCTCTTCCAAAGATCCTGAGTTCAATTCCCGGCAACCACATGGTGGCTCACAATCATCTGAAATGGGGTCTGGTGCCCTCTTCTGGTCTGCAGACATACACACAGGCAGATTATTGTATACATAATAAATAAAGAAATATTTTAAAAAAAGAGTACCTCAGCGTTAAAAAAAAAAGAAAGTTGGGGATGAGTTAGAAGCACCTATGCTCAGTTAGATGATTGACATTTCTGGCTTGGATGTGTCTCCATTTAGTTAAATTGGTGATGTATTAGAATGGCATATAGAAATTAAATGTAAGTTTTGCTCTCAAGAATTTTATTATTTGCAGATATCATTAATACTCCTATACACATATATAGACAGATATGAACACTGATAGTCAACAGTCTTTCTGTTGCAAAACTCAGCTGTATCAAATATGTAAATATAAAAGTAATTTAGCCAAGGGGAAATTTAGTCAAGCTTGTTAAGTTTTGGAAAGATAGCTTCAAAAGAGAAACTCTGGAGTGTCACACCTGGGTGTAAAGTCACCTCAATTTTCTGAGAGAATGCTAGAACATTTTACAATATAATGGAAGTTAAAGTTTCAGGCTCTGAATGCGCAGGAAGCTTTCAAGAAACCAGAAACCAGTTTCCTTTCCAGACAGTCTATATTTAGTCTGTTTTCCTTTCACCCGAATTTTCTTATATTATGATTTACCTTTGAAAGTCTAAGTTTTGGCTTTGGAAACAGAGGGAAGTTACCGTCTTTCTCAGAGCACAGGACTTTAACTGTGGATAGAAGCCATCAAGCATATGCATTTGTACTTGGCTTTAGAATCTAAAAAAATAATTTAAAACACCCATTTCTCACGAAGGAAATTTTCACATCCTTGTTCTGAAAACAAGACAGACATGGCTCTGTTCCTCACAAGTCCTGGCATACTGGAGCTAAAGGTCATAAATTAATGTCAAGGATGGTAAGTGTTATGTGAGAAGATGAAGTGCCCATATGACCATACAAGGAGTTTTCAGTTCACACAAAAATAGGAAAGACTTCTCCCAAGAGGTGAGACTGTCACCTTCACACTACTGACATTCAGGAGTGTATATTTCACGTGTATGTGGTGGTGATGCATGTGAGCTGCTATGCACACATGCACTACCACTGGCGTCGACAAACAGAAGAAACATTTGTGCACATCGGAGAATCTTACCGAATGCATGACTTCATCTCTGATTGAGAAATGCTGTTCTAGATGAAGGAGCATGTAGTGTGTACTCAAAGAAAGTGTCAGTGTCGAGGCTGGTGACTAGTTTTCTGGTCAGGTGACCAGCATAGCTGAGATGTACTTCCCTGAGATGAGGCACACAGGAGAAGAAGCATTTCTATAAGGGACAAGGATGAGTTTTGGTTGAATATGCTGAAGTCCAGGGGGCTTCCAAGAGAAAATGACAGGCAAGGAGATGTCAACTAACACCAAGGCTTTGCTATCGTTTAAGGCAAAGAGGCCCCTGTTAGGGAGATAAAGGAGATAACTGGAATTTGATCAGTAGCTCGTTGCTCCACAGTTCTCAAAAGGAAGAGACATGGTGTACATGGGTCCATAGAGTGAAGTGCCAGAGCATGTTAGAGAGAAGGGAGGATGAGGGAAATGCAGACAAAAGCCTCAGACTATGAGACAGTGTACAAAGTTTAAATACTGTGCTTTTTTAAAAAATAATTTCAGCATGCTTTATGATATGATATGATTTGATATGATATAACATGGTCTTATCTTTTTTTTTTGAGCCTTTCCTTTTCCCAGAATTCTCCTAATCTCATCGTCCCACCTATATTTCCTGCCTGGCTACTGGCCAATCAGCTTTTTATTAAGCCAATATGAGTGACAGATCTTGGCAGGGTACAAGAGCATTATCCCACAGCAGTTGACTAGAGGTAGACAACAGAGTATTAACATGGTCTTGTCTTACAGAACGTAGAAGCTTCTGTGTTAGATACCAGCAGAGGATCTGGAAGGACTCTAGACTGATTGTTTTCATAAGGTATTTCTTACAAGGAAGTGTTTTGCTATCTGTGAGAATTTCTGTACCTCAAAGTGGAAGTCCCTTACAGTCAACCAGACCCCAAATATCAAAACATCGTCTGAAATGCAAACAGCAGACAGGGATGGAGATGTAGTTGGGTGTTATCCACACAGGGAATGTGACTCGAGCCCTGAAGAGGATGACTTTTCCAGAAATTGTTTGTAGAATGATATTAGAAGAGGATCGGCAGCACACAGACAGAGGAGACTGCAACGGAGACTGCAGGGAAGGAAGAAGACATCCAGGAAGGGAGGTGAAAAGACTGAACAGAAAGGGACAGTTACTCAACCTGTCAAATGCTGTAAGGATGAGATCTGGAAGAGGGTGATGACAGAAACTGGATGGGGAGATGATATTTTAAAAATTGTATAGACTTCCCAATAGATAATTTCTGTAGACAGCTATCCAGATGAGAAGGAGAGGTAAGACATGTGTTAGCAGGGCTATGAATTGTTAATAGTATTACTTCAGGCACTTGAATTGTTTCTTTTTTCCTGCGGAACTTATTAGCCTAGGTTTAGTGATAGAACCTATAAAAAATTCCATTCTTCCAGAATTGGGTGAATTATGCTTTGATAGGCTTAGAGATATTAATAAGAAAATTATTGAAACAATGGGCAAAGGAATAATAGATTTATCAGTAGAAGCAGGGCACTCAAGGCCACAAAGAACAAAGGCTACAGGAGATGACAAGTGGAGAGAGGCTGTCATCACTTAAGCAATGTCTGTAGATTCTCTGCCAGAGTCAGGGAACAGATGACCCAAGCAGCTGAAGAAATGACTTCCAGGTTTCCCTCCAAATGTGAGAGGAGGCACCGATTAGATTTTTGTCTAATCTGAGCTTGCATTTGCTAAGATTCAGCCGTCAGTGGGCACTGATGGCTTGTGTTGAGCCTTTGGTGGGTACATTCCCAGGCCATCTAGTTTTCTAATACGTGAACTTCAGGTTTTCAAGTTGAGTCTTATACAACAAGATTTGAAACAAAGTTCAATTTGTACTGTCTAAAATTATCGTAAATCAAATCATTGCTTTTATTAGGTTTCTAAGCTTTGATTCACTTATTAAAATATTAATATCAAGCATAGCTATAATTATGAACAGCTTTGTTGATAAAACATGGATAGGAATGTTTAAACAGTAAAACTTTATTCCACCATTATTCCCTTTATGTCACTCTGGAAACTAATATTCTATGACATGTATGTTTTCTAATGGAGGAGAATACATTAATTAACTCATTTAACAATATTTGCTGAGTTCTGTTCGTTCTCTAGACACTGCATCTGGAAATGGGACGACAGCACCTTGCAAGCCACACCCTGTGGCAGGGTCGAGACTCCTGATGTAGACAGACAAAGACCACAGGATCCAGAAAGACAAGAGCTTCATGGCCTTTATCATGTGGAAGATGAAGATGCCAAACTAAATGCAGAGCACTGATCACTAGAATTTGGGAAGGTGGGTGTATAACGTGGATCGGGGGAGGCTGGGTCTGAGAGTGGATGGGCCTGGGTCTGTGTGTGCATGATGGGGGCTGGGTCTGTGAGCCAATAAGAGAGGTTGGGTTCTGTAAGTGTACTTTGTGCTTGTGTTGAATTAACTCGTAGACCCCAGTTATATGTACAATTTATACATGTCAACAAAAATGAAGCAATTCATTTATATATCCAAAATATATAATAAAAATATTTCAAAACATCATGTGGCATATTCTTAATAACTTTCACAATATATGGTATCATTTAATCTTTTTTTAAAAAAATCTTGTCTCATCTGTTTCATGGTAGCTGACCTGAGACTCACAGACATGAGTGACATGAACATGTCTGAACAGGTGGTGCAGCTGGTCATTGGTAGAGTAGATCCCCAGGGACCTGGTAAGGACTGTAAATAAACCACACCATGCTAAGGTGATGGACTTGCAAAGGCCACCTTTGACATTATACACCTGTAAGTATGCATATAAAAAAACCTAAAACAATGATACATTTTATATCATCGCAAAATCTAATAAATATGTTTGTTGAGAAAGCTTTGATGTATTAATTTATCTACATGTGGATTAGTATTTTATTATATCACTCACGCTTCTCCGTATTTCCCACAACAGCATCAAAGATGGTGTCTAAATGGTTTCCTGGCATCATTGGTCCAGCACTGACTCAGTAACCTTTCAGTTCAGCAGACTTAACAAGATCGACAGCTGGTCACGAACAGGGCTTCTGGGTTTGTTTGAACAGACCCTATGGGTTTGGGGATTCCTTGTTTTGAAGTTGGAAGTGGGGGCGTCTTTTGAAATGCTTTGTAATTCAGTGCCTATGCTCCATATGCTACAGGGAGTAAGAGCTGATCTTTAACAGGGCACTTAGGAAATGGATATTGTCTCCTCTTATACAAAGTAGGTAAGCCTGGAAGACAGAGAAGCATTGTTCTGATGGCAGCACCACCCAGATTTCTGGCATGGTACCATGCTGAATGCCCTATGACAAGGACCTGCACCGATGTGTATGCTTCTAATCCCCTCTGTCCTGCCTACGTCCCTTCTCGTCTCAGTACCTCTTTTTAAGGCCTGCTGAAGTGTATAGCCTTCTATGACATTTGGAGAACATAAGAAAATAATGATTAGTAGTGTATCATGAAGACTGTAGAGGTCAGAAATGAATGTTGCTTTTCTACTTGAGGTCACATGCAATAAAGTATTAGGGAGGCATTCTGTAAGTGGGGTGTGGGGACATTGCTGTTTCCTTAGCCGCACAGTGCATCTCAGAAATGATGCTTGGTGTTGGGAAGATGATACTGTTAATGGAAGAGAAGAACTAGGGAAACTGGAGCGGAAATCCAACATGAGCCTAATCAGTACACATCACTGCTTTGTCTGCCCAGTTCTTTCCAAAGTTCTAGATTCTTCTTAATTGCCCATTCTTAGGCAAAAGGTCAAACAATGTGCTTTATAGAGTTAACTAATCTATAACTGTTCTCATTTCTAGAACTCTTAATATAACTCAAGCCCTGAGCTTATAGAACATCTTGTGCTATTACATTTAATTATTTCAGTGTGGGATATTGGCAAATTCCTCTCTCTTATTAGTTATACTTATCAGGAGACCAAATACCAGATAATTATGTTGTGTTGTTATTTTCAGGTTGCCCAGATACTAAATAGAAATTATTTGAATATTCTCTATTTTGCTTTAAATCTGATCCAGCTAGCTGCTACCTAAGATTCCATATTTTATATTCATTAGCTTGGGGCACTAGCCAATATTATAACCGATAAATGTATTTTTTATGTTTTGTTTATCAAGGTCTAAATAATTCAAGTGTATGTACAACTTAATAGAAAAAGTGCTTATTTGGACACAGAATTTTATTCAATAAAATTGTTTTGTGGTTATTATATTTTATTATTTAGTTTGCAGAGAACATAGCAATTCAATTATATTAGTGGAAATGTGTTTCATGTTCAAGAAGTCTGAAGAAGCCACTAGTGTATCTGGGCACACAGCCACCCCTTGCTTTTCACAAATCTTGTTGTTTTTTTTTTGTGAGAAAGAAAATTGCATCTCCATGGAAACTGAAACCCCTTAGAATCTTCTCATCCAGGACAGTAGCTAATTGGTCATCAGAGAGCATGGATTCCCCTAGTCACCCCAGAACCAGAGATTCCCAAGTCTCTCTACTGTAATAGAGTAGTTAGAGATGACTTTTTTTGCATGCAGTAGAATACTAACTTATTCTTTGCCTTTTCTTTTTTCTAGTTTTATTTTATATTTAGTTTGTTAGTTTTTTTAAAATAAAAATAATTGCATGTGTTTGAGGTTCATAAAAGGATGTTATGGGTTCCATAGAGGAAGTAAGGTCACCAGTATCTGAAGCAAATTAACTTATCTGTCTTCTTGCATTATGTTTTTAATCTCTTTTTGAATTAGAGAAGATCTACTTACTAGCAATTACTTACTGAACACAACTATTTTATTCAATAAAATTTTATTAACTATATCACTATTTTGTAATTAGATATCTAGACTTGTCCATCTTAGGTATCTAAAATCAGTTCTCTACACATCATAGGCTATGTTTTATTTTCTGTGTTATTTGATTATTGTGTGATCTTTTTCTTGGAAGTCCATTACAATTCACCCCCATGAAGAGACCAATGATAAACCAAAGAAGCAATTCCATCAAAGTCCAACTCAGAGAACCAATGGTTTTGTTGGAGTTAATTACAGAAGTACAGGTGACTCAAAGGGACTGCATCATTGGAGAGTCTCACTCATGCATGGAGAATCAACTCATGAGAACTGCGCTATGTGCAGGCAAATATACTACTGAAAAGTCTCCTCTTGCTAAGAAATAGTTGTTTCTACAATCTTGGAGTGGGGCTCTGTGAGACATGTAAGTTTCATGAGCCTCTGAGTGCTGAGAGTTTCTTGTAAGTTTTATAAGTCTGGTGAGCTTCCCCTCTCCCTCCAGCAAGGAACCTTACAATCCAGAGGAAATAACTACACAGCATTAACTTTAAAAACATCTATGAACAAGCAAGCTAATGTAATATTTTTATTTCTATTTCTATTTTATTTCACTTGTTATAATGCCCTTCTACCTTATCATATAATAGGATAAACAAGATCTTTTCTGAGACTCTCAATCACAATTTCTTTATCCATTAGATCATTGGTGGGCATTAGGGTCATTTTCGAATCTTGACTATGATGAACTAAAGTACAGAGAATATGATTTTAGATATCTTAAAAAGTCTCAAAAAACAACAAAAAAGTTGATAATTTCATTTGCTTTCATCAAGTCCGGAATAAAGATGACTAGATTCTCAGCAGTTATGTTTTATTTTTCTTTGTATGTGTGTACATGTTTTAAATTAAAATAACTCTTTTAGAATATGTACGAGTGTTTTGTCTGCATGTATATCTGCGCACCATGTGTGTGTGTAGTGCCTATGGAGGACAAAAGGGGGCATCAAACACCTGAGAATTGGAGTTGCAGCTGCCTGTGAGCCACCATGTGGGTGCTGGGAATCAAACCCAGGTCATCTATAAGGGCAGCAAGTGCTCTTAACCACTGAGCCATCTCTCCAGCCTCACTTTAGATTTCCTAAGGAATCACCCTATTATTATCCCTAATGTATGTACCAATCTACACTCCCAGTTACAAGGTAGTTGTTATCCTTTTTCCCCTTCCATCAATAACATCTCTTACCTTTTCCTAAACACCCATCCTAGAGAATATAGATAACATCAAAGAGTAGTTTCATTATGTGTTTCTGTTTTATTACTAACAGCAAACATATTTTGTATGTTTGTTGGAAAATGTTTAAAGTCTTCTATGGAGTAATGACCTATGTCTATTTTTATTATGTGTTTTCGGTTTTTCTTCTGCTGTAAGAGTCAGTCATAAATTTGGGACACTACCTTCTCATCAGTCACATGGTTTTTATGTATATTTTCCCAGTCTGTAGGCTATTGTTTAGGTTTGTTGATTATTTCTATTGCATTTTAGAAGACTTTTTTTCCTGATGTAGTACCATTTAAAAATACTCATTTACTTAATTTTTAATCCAGAGCTTTCATATGGTAGCACAAAACACACTGCCAAGGTCTGTGTTTAGGATATTTTCCTTTGTGATACCCTCCAGGGGTTTTATAGTTGTATTCTTACCCTTAGGACTTTCATTTAGTTTAAACTGACTTTTACATATACCATAATATATCAATACATGCACACACACATGCATGCACACATGTGTGCCCATGCGTGCGCACGCGCACACACACACACACACACACACGCTTAGAGAAAGTTTAAGAAATATCATGTTTGAGGCGGAGGAGAAGGTTCAGTTGTAAAGAGCATTGGCTGCTCTTCCAGAAAACCTGGGTTTGATTCTCAGCATCTATGTGGAGGCTTGCAACCAGTTGGAACTCCAGTTCCAGAGACTCTGTTGCTCCCCTCTTGCCTCCAGGGGCAATGTACATATGTGGTGCACCAACATACATGTTAGCAAAATTCCATATATATGTATATACGCATAAAATGCAAAGGATTATCATACAAGATAAAGCTCAGGAATCATCAAGAGAGATGGGGTGGAGAGATTGCAAGAACCAGAGGACTAGGGCTCCTGATGTGAGGTATTGCCTTCTAGACATGACAGGGATACTGCACCCATGAAACCTCAATGATATGGTTGCCTGAACAAGGCACACATAATGACAACAATAACTGACATGTCAAGGTAGATGAGGGAAATTTCACAATTTCTTGGGATAACCCTAACCAAGAAAGTGAAAGATTTGTATAACATAAACTTTAAGATATTGAAGGAAGAAATTGAAAAAGATACCAGAAGATGGAAAGATCTCCCATGCTTATGGATCAGTAGAATTAGTATTGTAAAAAAATGGCCATTCATTCAAAAACAGTCTACAGATTCAATGCAATCCTGATCAAAATTCCAACACAATTCTTCATGTAAATTAAAAAATGTTTAATTTCATATGGTGTCATCTTTGATTTCAAATTGTATTACAGAGCTGTAGTAACAAACACAGCATTGTTTCAGCATAAAAACAGACATATTGATCAATGGAACTGAGTTGATGACCCAGATATAATTTCACACACAGCTATGGACACGTTTTTTGACATAGAAGCCAAAAATATACACTGGAGGAAAGAGCATCTTCAACAAATGGTTCTGGTCAAACCAGAAACTGTTCAGAAGAATGAAAACAGACCCACATCTATCACCCTGCACAAATTCAGCTCCAAATGGACCAAGGACCTGAATATAAGATCAGACATGTTGAACATGATAGACAAGAAAATGGGAAATAAGTTTGAACTATTGACACAGGAAAGAACTATCTGAACAGGACATCAATAGCACAGACATTAAGATCAATAATTAACACTGGGACCTCATGAAGCTGAAATTTTATGTGTAGCAAAGGACACCATAATTTAGGCAAAATGGCAGCCTATAGTGTAGACATAGATTTGTATCAATTATACATCTGCTAGAGGGTTAGTAGCTAGAATATATAAAGAACTAAAAAAAAACAACAGAAAACCCCTGAACATCAAGAAAACAAATAGCCCAGTTAAAAACAGGCTATGGAACTAAGCAGAGAGCTCTCAAAACATAAAATACAAAGGGCTGAGAAACTTAGAGAAATGTTCAACATCCTTAGCCATCAGGAAAATGCATATCAAAGCTTATTTGAGACTTCATCTTACCCCAGAAGCTTTAGATAGTCCCTGAAATTGACGGGATGCACCAAGCTAACAGTATATACTGAATGCCTTCAGAAATATCATGGAATATCAGGAAAATGACAAGGATATCTACGGTATTAATTATTTTACATATAGGGACATAACACCTTTTCCAAAGCAATTTAATGAAACAAAGACTTATTTGTTTTACAGTTTGAGAGTCGAGACCATCATATACCAAATCACAAGGAACTGGAAGCAGCTGGTCCATGGGTAACAGGCACAGAGGAATGCCACTTGTCAGGTTGCTCTCCCCCTTTTATTCAATCTGACGAGTGGGTAGGCTTTTGTACTCGAGTTTATCTACTATATAAAGTCCCTAATAGATAATTTCAGAGGCTAACTTAATCTGAGAACCCCTCAAGGGTTTTCACAGATACTTTTCTCCTGCGTGATTCTAGACCCAGGAAAGCTGACAACCAGTACTAGCCATCACATCCATTCTTCTAACTTTTCTTCAAAATCACATAATAAATCATATATTTTAATATTAAAGTATAAGTTTATAGGGTGGAAATAAAGAAAACTCTTCCAATTATTCATAGATGGTGTGACTTTTGAAGTAGAAGGACCAAAGGATCCTAAACAGAGAAAAGGCTAGAGAGTAACAAATGAGGGTACAGCATCAATAAACAAACACAGGAACTGCATTTCTACAGATTTACTATGAAAAAGCAGAAGCAGGGGAGAAGAGAAGTACCAAGTTATAAAAGGAGACTGCACTCTAGTTTCCTGGCCACCCAGACCTGAATAATCACACAGAAACTATATTAATTATAACACTGTTTGGTTAATGGCTCAGGTATATTCCTAGCTAACTCTTTTATATTAACCCATTTCTATTATTTTATATTTTACCATGAGGCTCATGGTTTGTTACCTTATATGTTGCTTCTTGGGCAGCTATATGGCGTCTCTCTGACTCCACCTTGTTTCCTTCTCTATCTCTGCTTGGATTTCTTGACTTGCTATATTCTGCCCTGCCATAGGCCAAAGTAGTTTCTTTATTAACCATGGTAATAAAACATATTCACAGTAAACAGAGGGGAATCCCACATCACCATGTGTTGCATTTTAAAATTCATCCATGTATGAATCTAACAAAATATGTCTAGAGTCTGTTTGCTGAACTATAAAATACTAAATAATATTTGGAATAATCAAAGACCTAAATATAATCAATAGAGGGTGGCATTTTGTTCAATGACCAAAAGATGCAGAGTGACAAAGATTTAAATTCTCTAAAAATTAATTCATTCACTTATTTTAATATATCCCAGTTTTTATTTAGCTATACAAAAAAATGAATAGAATTTACATGAGAAAGGAAAGGAATTGTAATAGTTGAAGTCACTTCTGAAAAAGGCAGTGGCTAACTAATTAACTTTAAGACTTACCATAAAGTTATGGTAAAAAAACAACAAGCAGTATTGGAAAAGTAATGGATGCATGAATTGACAGAACAAAAAGATTCCAGAAACAGAACCATTTTAATGGTCAACTAATTTTTAAAAAACAAAACTCAAATTAAACAATGTCCTCATGAAATTGTCAGGCAAATGGATGGAACTGGAAAAAAATATTCTGAATGAGGTAACCCAGACCCAGAAAGACAAACATGGTATATATTCACTCATAGATGGTTATTAGGAGTAAAATATAAGATAACCAACCTACGATCCACAGTCCCAGAGAGGCTAAATAGCAAGGATGACCCAAAGAGGGATGCATGGATTTTCTAGGGGAAGGAGAAAAGATCTCCCTGGGAAACTGGAAATGGAGGTTGGGGTGATGAAAAGATAGGAAATAGAGAAAGCGGATTGGGCAGATTGGGTGCAGAAGGTGGGTTGGAGGCAGGACAGACAAGGAGAGTACAAAAGAGACATCTTGAGGGGGCCATTTTGAGGTTAGGGAGAAACCTGGTGCCAAGGAAACCCCCAGGAACCCACAAAGATGATACCAACTAAGACTCCTAGTAATTGTGGAGAGGATGCCTGAACTGGCCATCTACTCAAAGCAGATTGGTGACTTCCCTAATTGCCAACAGAGTTACTCTATCAAGTAGCTGATGGAAGCAGAGGAAGAGATTCACAGATAAGCATTGTGCTGAGCTCTGAGAGACTTGCAGAAGAAAAGGGAGAAGGGATTGTACCAGCCAAGGGGGTCATGATGGGGGAACCCACAAAGACAGTTGACCTGAGCTCACAGGAACTTATGGACACTGGACTAACAGTCAGGGAACCTGCATTGGACTGACCTAGGCACTCTGCATGTGTGTGACAATTGTGTAGCTTGGTCTCTTAGTAAGGCTTCTAACAATGAGAGTGGGACCTCTCCCTGGTGCTTAGCTGGCTTTTGGCAGGCAAATGAGTGGAACTAGAAAAAAATCATTCTGAATGCGGAATGTTCTCTATGATAGACTTCCTGGCCCTTACTCCACATAGAGGGAGAAGCTAGGTTCTGCCTCAATTTAATGTGTCAGGCTTTGTGCAAGCCCATGGGAGGCCTGTCCCTTTCTGAATGGAGAGAGAGAAAGAGTAGATGGGGAGAGGGTAGATGGGAAAAGGGAGGGGATGGGAGAGAGGAGGGATAACTGGTTAATATGTAAAATAAATGAAAAAAGTTATTTAAATAAAAAAGAAAAAAGTGTATTTGTTCATTATCCAAGTATGTGTACTATTTTAGTGATTTATTTGGCTATTCATTTCTAGTTTTATCCCTCTACTTTCTGAAAAAATATAAAGACTTATTCTGATTCTTTTATAAAGGATTTATTTGTGACCTAGAATGTGATTAATTATAGTAAAGTTTTAATGGACCAGTGAGAAAAACTATGTATTTTCTATATATTAGATGGGATATTTTGTAGATAGCTATTAATTCTAATTATCTATGATATAGTTTATCTCTGAAATGTTTTTGTTCATTATTAGTTTGGAAGAGTTATTTAATATGGAGTTTTGAAGTCTTCTATTGTTAAAGTCTCTGGACTTATCTGACATTTTATGTAGTTTAGTGTTTGTTTTATGAAACTAAAAGCTCCTATATAAGGTGAATAAGTATTAATAATTGTCATATTTTTGTGAATTACTTCTTTATTAATATTCAGGGGATTCTCTAATCTCTGACTAGTATTCATTTAAAAACTCCTTTATCATTTTGAAGTTAAGACATTCTTAAAATATATAGGTTGGTTTAACTTAGCAGTTTCTAAACATAAAAATGGCTCTCAGCAGCTATTTTTATAAACATCAGCATTTAAAAAAATTCAGAGTCACTAAAGTACTATACAGGATCCAGACATCCTATGCATTTTATTCTTTTTGTATTACTTTATTCTTTCTTTAATGACTTTATTATTTTTTAACTATTTATTTTTTATGACTGTTTATACCCATTTTATTTTCTTTCTTTAGCATCTAAGGACATTTTAAAACACATTATATCTGCTTAGAGGGTTTTCTCAGTCTGGACATGACTTTACTAAGCACCTGCAGTCATCCACTTGCAGCATTGTGTGCCCTCTTAAACTGCTAAGTGGCCACTATGCAACTCTGGGGGCTGGGAGCCATATTTACCACCCTGGGAATTTGATGAATCTGAGCAGCAGGTATTTTTTTTACCTAGTGGTTAAAAAAGCCATGCCTCTGTATGCTGCAAGCACTTTTACTTAGACAGAGGGGTGAGGATTAAGAAGGGAATAGACAAGAGACAAGAAATAGAATCAGAAGGGCAAGCAATGAATACTGTGATCTGCCCTAAGTTTATTGCTCGAAGTTCTTCTATATCTAAATCCAAAAGTGGGGAAGGCAAAAGACTTCTTTACCATAATACAAAGAACAAACAAATGTAATTACATCCTCACATCTCAAAACATTAAGTAACCACACCCTAGGTCAAAGAATCCTTTTGTCTAGGCAAGACATCCTGTAAACATACCTTAGGTCTAACTCCCTGTTGTATAACCTTGAAGGAACAAGAATAGGTCTGAACTCTCTGACCTTTAGTCAATGTGGAACAGATTTACTTCAGCCCAGCCTCAGACTCACAGAGATCCACTTGTCTCTGACTCCCAAGTGCTAGGATTAAAGGCGTGTACCACCACTGCCTGGCTCAGTTTCCTCTTTTTAATTTAATTATTAATGCCTGCAATTCTGACAGATGATTGTGCCTATCTTAGGTTGTCTTCTTCAGCCTTCCAGACTTACCTGTCATCAGAATACACATTCTGTCATGTATGTCCTATTTTAGATTGACTGGATTATAAGGAATGCCTGTTTTGTGCTTGATATTCCATTGGGAACAAAATTGCTGAAATACTTTAATAGTATATCTGGATCCACTATCAATTTCCATAATTTTAGGAATTTCCATAAATGAAAAACACTTTAAGCGATGACTTATTACATGCTTAGTGGCTTTCCCAGTTTGTGCAGTGGCCATCAAGAACCCTGAATATGTATTGACTGTAATATCACATATTTTAATTTTCCAAACTCTGCAACATGAGTAACATCCATTTTCTATAAATGATTAAGAAGCAGGCCTTGAGGATTTACCCCTAAGGTAGGCAAAAGTAAACACTGTGGGCATGTATCATATTGCTTAACAACCTGATGAGCAATTTCTTTTGTTAAACCAAATTGTCTTCTTAAACTTTTACTGTCTTGATAATGTAAAGCATGTGATTACTGAGAAAGCTCAACTTGAGATAAGGCAATCATTTGAGTAAATTTATCAGCTAAAGCATGGCAAATTTCTTTGATGAATGGCATCTTGAATTTGCCAGAACAATATTCTAATTTGGCTATTACTAGTTCCAATGCAGGGGGCAGTCTTACTGACTTGAAGAGCTCTAAAAATATAATGACTGTGAGTAAACAAATGAATTATTTACAAAAAAAATGGAAAACCATAGCTACAGCTCACAATTATCTGAGCTGTCTGAGCTGAAGTTGGATCTGTTTGTACCACATTATCTTTACCATTAACAACATGAGCATCTCTCCCACTGAAAGAACCATCTGTAAAAATTAACATAGTATCTTTTAAAGGATATTTAATTATAATTTTAGAAAATATACAGGAAGGCACTTGTGCAAATTGTAAAAATCAATCAGTTGGAAAACAGTTATCAATTTAGCCCAAAAATTGAGTAAGAATAATTGCCCAAGAAACATTGTTTTGAAATAACCCACCAACCTACTGTCTAGTATAAGAAAAATTGATCACATTAGGTTCTCTACCAAAATATCACCTGAATTCTATCTGGCTTTTCTGTACCAAACAAGCTATACTGCTTAATAATAAGGGCTTAACACTCTGGCTGGGGAAACAGGTAGATGCAACAATAGTAATGGTCCCTTTTGCCATAGTACAGCCATTGAAGTATGTCGTGTAGGAAGCACGCAGCTTTCCCATGGTTTTGCATAATGAACACAGCATACTTGCTGAGGCTGTATTGCATATTTCATCTGAGCCAGTACTTGTCTGCCAGCGTCTGGAAAATGTCTATGGGAACTAGGATCACTACTACCCTTGAGAACCTCACTGAAGGCTCAAGATTTCCCAGAGACAATTTTAAATAGGGCTGTAGTCAATAATTTTTGAAAGTCATTCCAAGTTTGCAAGCTGTCTTTCCTCGTTTCCAATTTCTGAGGCTTAATTTCTTTAGGATACAACATATGCCCCAAATACTGGAAAGGAAATGCTCAGTCTGTTCTCCAAATGATGGAAATTTATTCCAGGCCTTCTTGGCAGCTGCACTAACTTGGGCATACACAGACTGCCACATTAAAATTCAACTGCTGATCTGTTTTCTCTATAGGTTTGTGGCCGGGGCCAAGCAGAGCTGAGCGACAGCTGCATTCTCCATGTCTCAGACATCTCCCAGGGATCTGCTGTGGTGGCAGCAGATCCGGGAGGCCTCAGGGGTCCTGTCAGAGGCTAGCAGTGGTCGCAGCTGGCAAACTTAGCTGCAGCACAGGCGCGGGTGGCCGCCATTGCAGTGGCTCTGATAATGCATTGCCCTCAAGCTTGGCTGCCTGGAAGCTTGGGCAGTTGAGGCTACACCACTTTCATTTCCCCCAAATTCCAGATCAGACCAGCAAGGTTGCACTTGAGGGATGTCACTTCCCTGAGCCCAGAAGCAGTTCGAAAAGGCGGCAAGCTGTGCCACCAGTGTGGGGGAGGGAGATTTAAAATGTCTACAAACTCTAATTTTTTTTTCCCTTTTGCTTCTGCTCTACCTGAGCTCCTCTGGCTTTTAAAATATCTCTAAGCAAATGTGCAAACAGTTGACTACTATTTCCCTGTCCTATATTCACAAATTTAATTACAATATTATTCCCAAGTTACTCACCACACCTTCACTTTACTTTTTTTCTGAGTGTTAGGAAAAAATCCTAAGATGAGCCGCTCCCCTGGCACACAAAAATCCAATTAAAACAGATTAAACCAAATTAAAATATCCAGGTTTTATTAAGTGCAGCACTCTTGGGTGACCGAGAACATGGCAAGAGAAACCAAAAAGCTAGGATCACACGCAAACCGGGGATCACGTGTTTCTCCTCTGAGAGTCTGCTTAAATACCCTGTGGGAGTGGTCCTGACCCTCGCCCAGGGAGGGCTCAGGAATGGGCATGCTGGCATGCTGGGATTTGGAGTCCAGAGCAATGTAACTCCTAGGTGACTAGGCTAGGCTGGATACCAGCGGCTGGGGTGACGCTCCCAACTTAACAATGAGTGCTAACTCTTTACTTACACCTGTGATGTCCATTCAGGAGATGGCTACCATGATATTCCTCCATATCCAAGTTCCATGTCCAAGGCGCCATTTTTTCGGAGTCCTGCCCAACTTCTTTGTCTGTACTTGGAGGAAGGGGTGAGAATTAAGAAAGAAATAGACAAAAGACAATGGATAGAATCGGGAGTGCATCCACTGAATACTGTGCTCTGGCTTAAGTTTGTTACTCAAAGTTCTTCTATACCCAAATCAGAAGGGGCGGGGGGCAAAAGACTTCTTTACCATAATACAAAGAATAAACAAATGTAATTACCTCCTCACGTCTCAAAATATTAAGTAACCACACCCTAGGTCAAAGCATCCTTTTGCCCAGGCAAGACATCCTGTAACCACACCTTAGGTTAAACATCTTGTCATATAACCTTGAAGGAGCAAGATAAGTCTGAACTGTGATGTTTAGTCAAGATGGAACAGATTTACTTCTGTGGGCCCCACAGTCACGTGACATTACTTCACTTCCATTTGCACCTTCTGTTTCTTCCCCATGTTTGGCTGGTGACTCTGCTTTTCTTCTTCTTAGAGTCCTCTCTGTGCCCAGAAGACCCACCTGAACTTTTCCTGCCTAGCTATTGGCCATTCAGCTCTTTATTAAACCAGTCACAAGGCACCTTGGCAAAGACACATTTTCACAGTGTAAACAAATAATCCAAAACAGAAGTCTGGTATCATTCTAATGTATTTGTCTTTGTATGTGAGTAGTCATTTTCCCTTACAGAGTTCAGCATTGTTCTTTATTTTGTATTCTTGAAATCCTGACTGCAATTGTCATACAGCAGTCCTTCTTTCATCATGTATAGTTGGGGTTCTAAATACCTCTTGTGTTTGGACGCCCACTGCTTATTCTAGGTTTGGGGAGTTTTCTTCTACACTTTCATTGTATATCTGCATCATTATTCTTAAACTCAGCTCCTTCTTCTGTTTCATAGGTTCTTAGGATTTATTTCTTGAACGTATCTCAGAGTTCTTGGAAGTTTGGACATGTTCATCAATTTTTAAATGCTTGTTTGAATGTGTTGTTGCCTTGATCTTAACCACAGTTTCTGAAATTTCTTCTATTTGGCCTCGCATGTTTATGACGCTTTTCACTCTGTTGGGAAGTATACATTCTCCAATTTAAAACATTTATCTTTTCCCACTGTTTTTTATTCATTTTATTTTGCAATTGTCCTCTTAATAAGCTGTCTTCTTTTAGACCTTGGCTTTCTTGGCATTACTCAGAGTAGACGATGACAACAGTGCAGGTATAATGATTTAGCAGAAGTCACAGTGTCAACCTGTAGAAGAAGACTCTCATTCATGGTCCTCACTTGTGTCCCTGATAAGTTACAGAAACAGTGGCACTAGGGTACTAACTGGGAAAATGTTGCTGATACATTTTTCCCTAACATAATATTTTTATTAACTATTTGGGAATTTACTACAGTGCACCTGATCACACTTCTTCCCTTTGCTCCATGGTCCAACCTCCCACCCTTGTACTCCTCCAAAACAAAACAAAACAAAACAAAAGAGCCACCAAGTCCACTTTGTGCTGCTCATATAACCACTGGAACATGGTCAAACTCCCAGTGGCCAGTTGCTTAAAGAGATCTAAGTTTCTCCCACTCACAAAGAAGCCCTCAACTGTGAAGAAATACACTTGAGCATCTCTATCATAGTTTTTATTAAATTTATTTATTTATTCAAAATTTCTACCTCCTCCCCTCCTCCCTTTTCCCTCCCCCTTCCCCCATCCCCTCCCTTTCCAGTCCTAAGAGCAGTCAGGGTTCTCTGCCCCGTGGGAAGTCCAACGTCCTCCCGCCTCCATTCAGGTCTAGGAAGGTCAGCATCCAAACAAACCAGGCTCCCACAAAGCCAGTCCATGCAGTAGAATCAAAACCCAGTGCCATTGTCCTTGGCTTCTCAGTCAGCCCTCATTGACAGCCACTTTCAGAGAGTCCGGTTTGATCACATGCTCCATCAGTCCCAGTCCAGCTGGTCTTGGTGAGCTCCCAAGGACTCTCTTCAGTGGTTTTCTGTCTGAACTCTCTCTCTCTCTCTCTCTCTCTCTCTCTCTCTCTCTCTCTCTCTCTCTCTCTCTCTTTCCTCTTTCTTTCAAGCCAGGAACATCAGCGATTAGGAAGTGAAATCAAGAGGGAATGAAAAAAGGGAAAAGTACAAAGGAGAAAGAAAGTATATGCGCTAGAGTAATGAGAAATAGAGAAAATATTATAAGCGTACAAGGAAAGAATTAAGAGTCTAAAAGCCTATCCAGGATAGACACAAATTAAAATAAGGTAACTGAAAAATTAAAGTATGAAAGAATAATTAAGATCAAAACAAAAATAAAAAGAAATGAAATGAAACTAAGGTACTTTGCCAGAAGTCACTATTTCTTTCCTTCTTCTACGTTATCTGTTGTAGTAGTCTCTGTAAATGGTACTCTTAGAAATCAGGGAAACAAATAACCAATTGAAAAATGGAGTACAGATCTAAACAGAGAATCTTCAAAAGAGGAAACTCAAATGCCTGAGAAACACTTAAAGAAATGTTCAGTATCCTTAGACATCAGAGAAATGCAAATCAAAGCTACTTTGAGATTTCATCTAACACCCATAAGAATGACTAAGATCAATAAAATGAATGACAGTTCATGCTGGTGAGAATGTGGAGTAAGAGAAACACTCATCTATTGCTGTCGGGAGTGCTACTTGTACAGCTACTGTGGATATCAATGTGGTAATTTCTCAAGAAGATGGGACTTGATCTACTTCGGGATTTAACTGTACTAGTCTTGGAGATATACCCAAAGAATGCTTCATACTACCACAGAGACACTTGCTCAATCATGTTCATTGCTTCTCTATTCACAATAGCCAGAAACTGAAAACAACCTAGATGTCTCTCAAGAGAAGACTGGGTAAAGAAATGCAGTCAGTATATTTACACAATGGCATATTACTCAGTCATTAAAAACTTGAAATAATAAAAACTGAATGTAAATGGATGGAACTAGAAAAAATATTCTGAGTGAGGTATCCCGGGTCCAAATATGATATATATTTGCTTATACATGAATGTTAGCTATTAAGTCAATGATAACCAAACTACAAACCATACAACTACTGTGATAGATATAAAGTAAGGGACTAGGGGTGATTGATAGACTTCACTAGTAAGTGTGGATAAAATAGCTAATTATGGATGTACAGGGCAGTCAGAATGAAAAGATCAAGTCGGGTGGTGGAGGGACAGGTGGACAAAGGAGAGAATACACGAAGTGACAGCTAAAATGAAGGGCCATTTGAGGGATAGTATGGAAACCTAATACAGTAGAAGGTTCCTAACATATGTATGTATATAAAGGTAATGTAAAGGTAATTGCCAAATAGTGGGGAAGATAGAGACCCAACTGGCCATCTCTTATCAACAAATGATGCTCCTAGAATCAGGAATGGGTTGCATCTAATTGAATTGTTGGCAAAAGGGGTCCCATGGAAATCCCCCAAACAAGTGAAGCTTTTTATCAAGATTATAGGTTGCTTTCCTCAAACTGATAACAAACCCTATTGCTGAAGACAACACCTACACAGCTCACTGAACATGGAGAAGTAAATTTGGTTCCTACAATGAGGCTTCACCCCTACATTCTAGTGTTTTTGGTACAGAAAGGTATTCTGCATGTTACAAAGGAGTAACATAAACACCAACCCAACTACTAACATTTTGATTTACAATGGTGTCCTGCTTGCAAGATATGCCAGCATAATGGTGGCATAAATCTTTTGGGATTAATCAACCAATAAATGAGTTAACTTGAGGTTCTCTTCACAAGATGAAACCCATACCCAATGCTGCTCAGATGACCAAAAACCTGAGATCAGGATAAAACCAAACACTACTGCTCTACTAAAAGAATGACTTCTAGAAACATTCTGCTGTACTAATAAATCAATGCTTTTGCCAGTCTTCATCAAATAAGCTCCCTCCTGTGGCAGATGGAAGTAAATACACAGACTCACAGCCAGACAATATGCACAGAGTGAGAGACCTTGGAACGCTCAGCCCTAAATGGGATGTCTCCATCAAATTCCTCTCCTCAGGGATCAGGGAACCCTGAATAAAAAGATGAGAAAGGTTTCTAAGAGCCAGAGGGGATGGAGGACACCAAACTAAAGCCTTGCACATCGATAGGATCAATGCAAATAGTCACTCACAGAGACTCATGGGTACCATTCACAGAGTCTGCAGGAGTCTGCACCAGATGAGGTCCTAGAATTGAAAGAAGTGAACATATGCCTTTATCCCTAACCCAGGGAATTTGCAATTTAAATTTAGTTTTCTCCAAGGAGTCTCACTGGGGAAACAAACTACTCCTTTTTAAAATTTTTATTTATTTTTTTAGATTTTATTTTACAATTCATGGCATCCCACCATAGAGAATGGGCTCCAACAAGCTAGCTCATGTACCAGGGATAGATCCTGGTCCTACTGCCAGGGGCCCCTCAGATAGTCCAAGCTTCACCACTGTTTCCCACATATGGAAGGTCTAGTTCGGTCCCACGGAGACTCCACAGCTAGAGTTCCTGAGTTTCCAAGAGCTTGATTCAGTTGTCTCTAAAGATTTCTCCATCATGATCTTGACCTCCCTGGGTCATATATTCTCTCCCCCTTCCTTTTATTGACTTCCGGTAGCTTGGCCTAGTGCTTGGTCTTGGAACTTTGCATTTGGTTCCATCAGTTACTGGATGAAGGCTCTGTGATGATACTTGGGGTATTCACCAATCTGATTACAGAGGAAAATCAGTTCAGGCACCCTCTCCACTATTGCTAGGAGTCTTAGCTGGAGTCATCCTGTGGATTCTTGGGAATTTCCCTAGCACCAGGTCTCTCTCTATCAAGATCTCTCTTGCATTGCTCTCCTACTCTGTCCCTCTCCCCCCTTGACAACCCTGTTTCTCATGCTCTCATCTTCCATCTCCTTTCCTTTATCACCTCCCCACCCCCAGTTTACCAAAGAGATCTCATCTAACTCCCCTTCTCAGGGCTATCCATGTGTCTCTCTTAGGTTCTTCTTTGTCACCTAGCTTCTCTGCAGCTGTGGACTGCACTCTGGTTATCCTTGTTTTATGTCTAATATCCAGTTATGAGTGAGTATACATCATGGTGTTTTGGTTTTTTTTCTGGTCTGGTTATTTCACTCAGGGTGCTTTTATCTAGTTTCATCCATTTACCTGCAAACTTTGTGATGTCATTGTTTTGTTTTGTTTTGTTTTGTTTACCACTGAGTAGTACTCTATTGTGCAAATGTACCACATTTTTTTTTATCCATTCTTTGGTTGGGGGGGCATCTAGGTTGTTTCCAGGTTCTGGTATTATAAATAAGGATGATATGGAAGTTGTTGAGAAAGTGTCCTTGTGGTATGACTGAGTATCCTTTGGGTATATGCCCAAGAGTGGTATTTCTGGGTCTTGAGGTAGATTGATTTCCAATTTTCTGAGAAACTGCCATACTGATTTCTTTTTTTTTGCTTTTTTTTTTCAAAGTTTATTAAATTATGAAAGTTTTCATTTCTGCCCCTCCTCCCAACACCCTCCCACTCTCCCCTCCCCCCTCCTCCCTCTTCATCCCTAAGAGCAGTCAGGGCTTTCAGCCCTGTGGGAAGTTCAAGTTCCTCCCCACTCCTTCCAGGTCCCTGAAGGTGAGTATCCGAACAGACTGGATCCCAAAAATCCAGTATATGCAGAGGAAACAAGTCCCAGTGTCATTGTCAGTGACTTTTCAGAAAGGCTCCGGACCAGCCACATTCAGAAAATCTGGTTGGATCACATGCTTGTTCAGTCCCAGTCCAACTGGCCTTGGTGAACTCTCATTAGATCAGTCCCCTTGTATCAGTGGGCGATTGCACTCCTCGTGGTCCTGAGTTTTTTTCATGTTCTTTCTTTTTCTGCCCCTCATTTGGACCATGGGGGGCTCAGTCCGGTGCTCCAATGTGGGTCTCCATCTGTATCGCCATCCATCGTCAGATGAAGGATCTGTGGTGATAAGCAAAATCTTCATCAGTATGGTTATAGGCCAAGGCCGGTTCAGGCACCCTCTCCTCTGTCTAGAGAACAGTCTGGGGATCTCTCCTTGGACCTGGGATCCCATTTATAATCAAGTCTCTTGTAAACCCTAAAATGACTCCCTTAGTTGAGATATATTCTTCCCTGATCTCATATCCATCCTTCCTCCCTCCCCCCATCCCAGTCCACCTAGCTTTCCCCATTCCTCCCCTACTCCCTTCTCTCTAACCCTCTCCCCTTCCAACAACCCTCCCACCCCGCCATGCACCCGAGGTTACCTGGGACTCTTGTCTATTTCCAATCTCCAGGCAGATAGCTACATGATTTTCTTCTTTTTTTTTTTTTTTTAGTAAATTTTATTAAATTATAAAAGTTTCCATTTCCGCCCCCCCTCCCAACACCCTCCCACTCCCTCCCTCCTTCCCCTCCGTCCCCCAGGGCAGTCAGGGTTTCCTGCCCTGTGGGAAGCTCCAGCTCCCTCCCCCTCCCTCCAGGTCCAGGAAGGCGAGCGTCCAAACAGACTGGATCCCCAAAATCCAGCATATGCAGAGGAAACAGGTTCCAGTGTCATAGTCAATGGCTCTTCAGAAAGACCCCGGGCCAGCCACAGTCAGAGAATCCGGCCAAATTCCGAGAATCTGGCTAGATCACGTCCTCGTTCAGTCCCAGTCCGGCTGGCCCTGGTAAACTCTCATCAGATCCGTTCCCTTGTATCAGTGGGTGATAGCATCCCTCGCAGTACTGATTTCGTTTTTCATGTTCCTCCTCCTTCCGCTCCCCCTCCGGACCTCGGGGGGCTCAATCCGGTGCTCCAATGTGGGCCTCCGACTGCATAGCCGTCCTTCGCCAGACGAAGGATCTATGGTGATAAGCAAAATATACATCAGTATGGTCATGGGCCACGGCCGATTCAGGCACCCTCTCCTCTGTCCAGAGAGCAATCAGGGGGATTTCTCCTTGGACCTGGGATCCCATATATAATCAAGTCTCCTGTAAACCCTAAAATGGCTCCCTTAGTTGAAATATATTGTTCCCTGATCCCATATTCATCCTACCTCCCTCCCCCCCCATCCCCGGCCACCAAGCTTTCCCCGTTCCTCCCCTACTCCCTTCTCTCTAGTCCTCTCCCCCTCCATCGACCCTCCCACCCCCCCCCCATGCACCCGAGGTTACCTGGGACTCATGTATATTTCCTACCTCCTGGTGGATAGCTAAATAATCTTCATCAGGTTCATCTTCTTATTTAGCTTCTCTAGGATCACGAATAATAGGCTCAAAGACCTTTAATTATGGTTAGAATCCACTTATGAGTGAATACATACCATATTCCTCTTTTTGGGTCTGGCTTACCTCACTCAGTAAGACGTTTTCTATTTCCATCCATTTGCATGCAAAATTCAAGATGTCATTGTTTTTTACCGCTGAGTAGAACTCTAATGTGTATATGTTCCACACCTTTATTAACCATTCTTCTATTGAGGGGCACCTAGGTTGTTTCCAGGTTCTGGCTATTACAAATAGTGCTGCTATGAACATAGTTGAACAAATGCTTTTGTGGTATGATAGGGCATCTCTTGGGTATATTCCCAAGAGTGGAATTGCTGGGTCCTCCTGAAACTGAGAAGCTTCTGTAAAGCAAAGGACACTGTCAGTAAGACCAAAAGGCTACCTTCCGACTGGGAGAAGATCTTCACAAATCCCTCATCAGACAAAGGTCTGATCTCCAAAATATACAAAGAACTCAAGAAACTAGACACTAAAACTCTAATTAACCCAATTAAAAAATGGGGTACTGAACTGAACAGAGAATTCACAAAAGATGAACTCCGAATGGCCAAAAGGCACTTAAGGTCATGCTCAACCTCCTTAGCCATCAGGGAAATGCAAATCAAAACAACTTTGAGATATCATCTTACACCTGTCAGAATAGCCAAACTCAAAAACATCAACGATAGCCTATGCTGGAGAGGATGTGGAATGAGGGGAACACTCATCCATTGTTGGTGGGAATGCAAACTCGTGCAGCCACTGTGGAAATCAGTGTGGCGGTTTCTCAGGAAACTGGGTGCCATACTGATTTCTAAAGTGATTGTGCAAGTTTGCACTCCCAGCAGCAGTGGAGGAGTGTTCCTCTAACTCCACATCCTCTCCAACATAAGCTGCCCTCAGTATTTTTTTATCTTAGCCGTCTTATCAGGGATAAGATGGTATCGCAGAGTAAATTTGATTTGCATTTCCCTGATGATTAAGGATGTTGAGCACTTTCTTAAATGTCTTTTGGCCATTTGAGATTTTTTTGTTGTTGAGAATTCTATGTTTAGCTCTGTACCCCATTTTTAAACTGGACTGTTTTGTATTTTGATGTCTAATTTCTTGAGTTCTTTATAGATTTTGGAGATCTTGAGTTCTTTATAGATCTTTTGTCAGATGTAGGGCTGGTGAAGATCTTTTCCCATCCTGTAGACCGTCCTTTTGTCTTATTTACTGTGTCCTTTGTTTTACAGAAGTTTTTCAGGTTTAGGAGGTCCCATTTATTGATTGTGTCTGTGCTACTGGTGTTATATTTAGGAAGTGGTCTCTTGTGCCAATGCATTTAACGCTACTTCCCACTTTCTATTCTACCATGGTAAGTGTAACTGGATTTATGATTGTGGGAGCCAGCCATGATAAGCTAAGTATGGGCAGGTCACCCAAAGAAAGTTCTTTACTTCCAACCATTATCACCTGCCAGAGTAGAACTCAGCCATCGATAAATTTTATAAAAGGACTGAGTCTCAGTAGTTTACCCTGAAGCAATATCTGGCTGCAGAAAGAACCACAAACTGAGATTATTTGAACAACACCCAAGAACAAATCATCCAAAGGAAATGCCTAACCTTCCAACCGATGTAGATAGGACCACCTGCCAGAACACACTCACCAGGACACCCCTAGACAAATGTCAACCAGTCAGGGGTCCTAAACCTCAGAAACCCCTTACCCCCACCTTTACTACTATAAAAACTCAATTCTAACTGAGCTCAGGGCTCTCCATTTATTTCAATACATTGGACATGCAGAGAGACCGAGTTTGTAAACTTGCTTAAAATAAAGGCTCTTTGCCGTTACATACGTGACTCAGTCTCCTTGTTGTCTTTTGCGGGGACTTTGCAGATTTGAGCATAACAATGATGAGGTCTTTGATTCATTTGAATTTGAGTTTTGTGTATGTGGATAAATATAGATCTTTTTGCATTCTTCTACATGTTGACATCCAGTTATGCCAACACCATTTGTTAAAGATGCTTTCTTTTTTTCCACTGTACCGTTTTGGCTTCTTTGTCAAAAATCAGGTGTGTGGATTAATGTCAGGGTCTTTGATTCAATTCCATTGGTCCACGTTTCTCTTTTTATGCAGATATCAAACTGTTCTAAATAATATACCTCTATAGAAGAGTTTGAAGTCGGGGATGGTGATACCTTCAGAAGTTCCTTTGTTGTACGGGATTGTTTTAGCTATTCTAGGTGTTTTGTTTTTCCATATGAAGTTGAGTATTGTTTTTTCAAGGTTTGTGAAGAACTGTGTTGGGATTTTGATAGAGATTGCTAGGTTGCTTTTGGCAAGATTGCCAATTTTATTATGTTGATCCTACCTATCCAGGAGCATGGGAGATCTTTTTGTTTTCTGATATCTTCCTCAATTTTTTTCTTTAGAGACTTAAAGTTCTTGTCATACAAGTTTTTCACTTGTTCAATTAGAGTTACCCCAACTTATTTTAAATAATTTGCTACAGCACTGTGGCAATTAAAGCATTAGCTTGTTTATATTCCCTATTTGTCTACAAAGACAAATACTGTGTGAGATGCTAATATTCTGGTTTTTGTGACCTCAACAACCCACAGTTGATTATAATAATAAAAAGTCTAGGTATTACTTCCTTAGCTGTGTCTGTTTTAATTATTAGTAGACTGAATTTTATATACTAACTTTTCTGTTATTTGCCCCAGATGTGGAAGATGTGAATCTAGTCTGATTTCTTCTAAGTTTAAGTAACCCAGTCATTATCTAAGAACCTTTCCATATCTAGAAGCTGACAGAGCTAACTTAACAATTCTCATAGATCAAAAAAGTTTATTATTGTGACTGATATTTCATTTGACTTGTAAAGAACACAGTGACCTAAAAGTATATTGAAGGGAACATATTTCATAACTGAGCAATGATAAGACATCATTTGTAGATTTGTACACACACAGCTGTTGTCTTCTGCAAGCAAGGCTTTGTGAGGAGCAGATGCTATTTCTGGAGGAAATTTGGGACTCCTTGGACCTTTTCACCAAAGGCCATTAATTTATCCTCAGAGATTGTGGGTCCTCGGAGTCAATGAACTATCCACAAAGGTAACTAACTATCCAACACTGTGCTACCTGTCTTCATCTTTGATGGCCCAGATGACTGCCATTTGTTCTTTGTTAAACTGTCTAAAAGTTTTACACTTTAATGCATATGTCTGAGTCCTTCCATGAATGAGTGTGCACACTAAGTGCATGCAGTCCCTGTAGAGACCAGGAGAGAGCATTAGATCCTCTGGAACTGGAGTTATAGCAACTGTGAATTATCGTGTAGATGCTGGAACAGAATCCTGGTCCTCTGCAAGAGCTGGAAGGACTCTTAACCACTAAACCATCTCTCCAGACACTCAAAAGAAAAAATTTCAGTGATGACTTACACTTAAAAAAATAACAAAAACTTAGAGATTTACACTTAATGCCAGAGGAGGCTATTACTAAAGGTCAGAAACATCCCTGAACTTCATTACACATTTATTATACAAATTTCACTGGTTTTGCCAATGTCGCTTGTAATTACTACCCATGGTCTAAGGTCAAGAATAAGACAAGGGTGGCCACACTTATTACATCTGTTCTATGTAGTACTAGAGTCCTAGCCAGGACTGTGAGGCAAGAGACACAAACAAAAGACAACTGAATTGGAACGAGGAAGTACAGTTGTCTCTTTTGCAGATAATGTGATTTCATGCATAAGAAACTCTAAAAATTTCCAACAAACTGTGAGAACTGGTAAACAAATTCAGCAAATTCTCATAATATAAAACCAATATACAGTATCAATAGCATTGTTAGACATTAATAGTAGATTGTCCTAAGAAATCAAAAGCCAAACCCTATTTCTAAAAATATAAAAAGGAATAAGATATTTAGGGATAAATTCAACATAGAATGTGAAATATACCTAAGATGAAGACATTAATAGAAATTTTAGGTACTACAAATAAATAGAAAGATATTTTGTATCTTGAATTTTAAGGATTTTATAAATATCATTAAATGTCCCATATTATACAAAGTGATTACAGATACAAAGTCATCTCCATCTAGACTCCAGTGACATTTTTTCATAGCAATAGAAAAAGTTCTAAGTCATTAGTGTATATTTTAAAAACCTGATAAATTGTTCTAATATTAATAAAAAAAACTCAGGAGTCAGAAATTGAGATTAAAACCCTGATAAATACAAGGAATAGGGAGGGATGATCAGGTGACCCTTGTTAGAATTCATTATGCTGGCCAGACCTGTCATCTGGCAGAATGTACCCAGGTTGTACCCTGGTCAGTCCAGGGTCCTAGTCTACACACGGGTGCAAGTGTCCCTTTAAGAGAGAAGCTCCATTTTACATTTGGTGTCATGACCACCAAGCTCTCTCCATGTCCCTCTTGCCCACAAGAAGGCGGCCCAAGATCTTGGACTCAGACTGATGACCCACTTCCCAATTACCCATCTGCTGGGGTACCCTGCACAATACTGGCTACACTTGGTGAGTTCCCCTCCACTCAGCCATCGCCTTCAGTGCTACAGCTGGTCCATTTTGCTGGCAAACTTCGCGTGAGTGAGGCTTTCGGGCCCAGTGGCCTAGACCACCTGAGCAGTGCCTGCATTTCTTGGACCTACAGGTCCTTTCAGGATTATTTTGTCCTTCCAGCTTCATGCCTTTTTGGACTTCATGTCCTATGGGCTTATCACCCGGGCCCTTGTTCTTTCAGTTGATGAGTCAAAGAGCCTGAGCCAGTCACTATCTTTCGGCCTCACCTGTGGGAAACCGGCTGACAAAACCATACACATCTCTCATTTCTGCCAGCCAGAGGTTAAATGGGAAGAGTTACAGCACCAGAGCAGGCATCATCTTGGCTAAGGACAGCTCAGATGTCTTAACCACCTACTTTGCTAAGGACAACCGCGGGACTGCCACCATTCTGTTTGAGGTTTAGACAGGGAGAAGCCACGACTGGTGAGGTTTCTCCCCTAGCCAAACAGCACAGGCAGCCGCCCATCTCCACCACCAGAGCAGTTACATCATCACCTTGTCACCAGATGCTTGTCACCATTAGCTATGCTTTTAAACTTACCCTCACTCTGACTCTGTTGTATGTGGTGTGTTTGCATGATGGCACGTGTTGGCAGGGCCCACCAGAGCATCCGTTTTATGCAGGGACCCTACCTACAGTGGATCTGTTCCCTTCCACCTGTGACAAATCTGCTTTCTCATTCACTAGGGGCTGTGATCCTCTATTTTCTTTTTCTTTCTCTCTCTCTAAACTTTGTGTGAATGTAAGCTAGCTTTAACCCTGCATGTGTGAATGTATGTGTGTATGCAATTTAAATTCAACTGCATGTACTTGTACATGCACTTACTGTTTAAAAATGCTTTAAGCAGTCCTAATGAGTTCTGTTCATTATATTTACTTCCAGACTAAGGAAGCAATAAGTCTCAAATACTTTAAATCGGCACATAGTTTTAAATTTAGGGTTAATGAGATCTATTTCAGATTAACAAAAGCTAACCTAGAGATCTCCTGTAAGCCGTTCTTCACTATTGTCGGTTTTTACTGTTAAGTTTCTATTGCAAAAACTTTTTCTTCTTTGTCCTTCACAAGTATAAATCTCACTTGTTAAGTTAAAACCTGTTACAGTCAAGCTGGAGGACTCTGGGTAAAACATTCCTCCACAGCCTCTCAGCTCCAACTCTTCAGGCAGATCCTGCACTCATGTCATTATAGTCATAACTCATATATACCCAAATATATACCCAACAGATAGCCCTTAAATGCTCAGGGATCCGGGGAATAAATATGGCATTTAAATGTTTCATTAAAAAGGCATTTTGTAACATAAAAACAGGTTAGTTTCTGGCACCACCCCATTCCCTCCAAAGAAGATGGATGGAAACAGAAGAAAGTCTTTCCATAACTTGCTTCAAGTGAAAGCACTAGCCACTCAGAAAAACTGCCTTTCACCTCAACTAGTGCAAACCTTTTCAGACCATGGACAAGACCCTGAAGAACTGACTGCCTCATTGACCAGGGCAAGGTAGACTAGTATTCCTACAAGCTCCTGATCCACAGGATCTTCTGAAACCTGTCGGGTCCTGTGCTGCCAGCCGTTAAATGGATGTTGCCCTAAGACCTGCCCTCAATGACCATGGAGGACCCCAGGGTGACTGTCTAGGTAGCCAGTCGAATAAGTCTGTCATTTTTAAATCATTAAGTAAGGTAAAATCTATCCTTCTCAAGATCTCTGATGTAGTGTGAGGACTGGTAGCTTTGCCAGCTGCCTTCTCAGTCCTCTGTGTAAAATTCAAGTCACAGGCCTCACCCTCCTAGAGCCAAGGCTAAGTCTAGACACAATTTACCTCATTACCAGGCTTAGATAATAAACAAACTTACAAAACAGATTTCTTCTAAATGTTAAGCTGACGTCATAATGATGGGAGAAAGCATGTGCTTTAAGGTTTATTTATATAAAGATAGGAGAGCTCAAGATGTGAGGATCCAAGAGTGTTTTAGGGTCTAAGGAGGTGTTTAAAGTTATGCAAATGAAAGTCGTTACATACAAGTTATAAAAGTCTGAGGATAAGAAAGTGTTTTAAGGTATATAAATGCGAGTGATCAGATTTCTCTCTCATTATGCTGCTGTTCATAATCTTAACATTAATCAAAAAATTCTGATAAACTATTAATCTAGATTAATCTTGCTCTGGAAGATTACTACCAATACTATACTGCAAGATCAAGCTTTAAATTCTTTTTGGTGATTTCTTAACTATAGAACTCAAAGATATTTTTCATTGTGCAAAATCACCTGTCACAGTCATTTCTAATGTAAATATACTGCCGTTTAAGTTTCAGTGCAGATTTTAAACAGTGGGCATGCTAATATATCTAAAACTTATGTTTTCACAAACTCAAAGAATTCTTGTAAGTTCCAGGGAGCAGACTTGAAGGATTCACCTCAAACAGGTCTGATGCACCCCTCCCTCAATTACCAAACCCCAAGAGCCCAAGCCTCCCCACCTTCCTCTGGTCCTGACACTCCCCCTTAAATACCAGGATCTAAAGAAAAAAAAAATTTCTTAAACTTAACTTTCTCAAATCAATAAAAAACATCCGAAATTTACAGGATTTCTCTATAGCTTTGGAGCCTGTCCTGGAACTAGCTCTTGTAGACCAGGCTGGCCTCTAATTCACAGAGATCTGTTGTGGGACAATGGCCTTTTATCCTGTCACTTGTATTATTTTAATAAAATGCTGATTGGCCAGTTAATAAGTTGGTTAATATAAGTTATAAGAGTCAATAAGCCTAAGCTAACATGCCAACAGTTTACTATTAATGTAGACCTCTGTGTGTTTCTTTGGGAATAAATGGCTGTGGTACCAGGCAGGACAGAAACTTCTGCCAACAGAGATCTCCTCCTTCTGCCTCCCAAGTGCTAGGATCAAAGGTGTGCATCATCACTGCCCGGCCTTATCTTTTTTTTTTTTTTGTACAGGTAATAACTAGCATTGTAGAATGAGTTTAATAATGTTTCTTCCCTTTCTATTTTGTGGAACATTATAAGAAGTACTAATGTTAACTATTTCTGTTTTTATATAAAAGGAGCTGGAGAAATGGCTCAGCTGGTGCCTGAGTTCAAACCTCCAGAAGCCAGGCACTGGGGCATGCATTTGTAACTCTGGCAACAAGAGAGCAAAGACAGGCAGATCTCTGGAGTTCGCCCCTCTAACCAACTGGTGAGCGCCAAGTTGAGTGAGAGACCCTGTCTTAAAATAGAAAATGGAGAGTGACAGAAGCCACCTGACAGGGACTACCCTGACACAAGCGCATGCGCGCGTGCACACACACACACACACACACACACACACAAAGCATGCGCATATGCTTACCCCTGAGCTTCTCTTTTGTACGGAGACTTAATTACTGCTTCAGTATAATTGCTTGTTTAATTTACTTACATCCTCATAGCTTAATTTGGTAGGTTGTATATATTAGGAATTTATTCATTTCTGCAGATTGTGAAACTTTGGGAAGTAAAACTTTTGAAGTGTTCCTTCTGGACTTCACCGGAGTCTGATGTCAATTCCCCTGCCCTCTCTAATTCTATTAACTTGGCGCTCCTCTCTGTTTCTTTTTATTAGTCTGTTTTGGGAGCTGCCCATTTTGTTTATCATTTCAAAAAACATTTTGTTGCTGTTTTCCAGAACAGGGTCTCTCTACATAGCGCTGGCTGTCCTGCATCTCTTTATGTAGACCAGGTTGGTCTTGAACTCACAGAGGTCTCACTGCTTCTGCCTCTCAAGTGCTGGGGTTAAAGGCATGCACCACTATATCCAACGATAGAAACTATTTATTTTTATTTTTTAAATTGATTTGTTGAGCTCTACATTTTTCTTTGCTTCCCTTCCTTCCTCTCCCCTCCCCTTCTACTCTCTCCCATGGTCCTCATGCTCCCGATTTACTCAAGAGATCTTGTCTTTTTCTACTTCCTATGTAGATTAGATCCATGCATGTCTCTCTTATGGTCTTCATTGTTATCTAGGTTCTCTGGGATTGTCAATTGTAGGCTGGTTTTTCTTCGCTTTATGTCTAAAAGTCACTTATGAGTGAGTACATATGATATTTGTCTTTCTGGGTCTGGGTTACATCACTCAGTATGATGTTTTCTAGATCTATCCATTTGCCTGCAAATTTCAAGATGTCATTATTTTTTTCTGCTGTGTAGTACTCCAATGTGTAAATGTACCACATTTTCTTTATCCATTCTTCAGTCAAGGGGCATTTAGGTTTTTTCCAGGTTATGGCTATGACAAATAATGCTGCTATGAACGTGTTGAGATCATGTCCCTGTGGTATGATTGAGCATCCTTTGGGTATTTACCCAAAAGTGGTATTTCTGGGTCTTGAGGTAGGTTGTTTCCTAATTTCCTGAGGAATCACCATGCTGATATTCAACACGGCTGCATCAGTTTGCACTCCGCAACAATGGAGGAGTATTCCTGGTGTAGAAAGTCCTTTGGTTTATGTGTTGCTTTTATTGGTTAATGAATAAATCTGTTTCAGCCAGTGGCTTAGCAGAATAGGGAAAGGTGGGACTTCCAAGAAGAGAGAGGACGGGAGAGTAGGTGGAGTCAGGGAGAAGTCATGGAGCTGCCAGCTGGAACCTTGCCAGTAGGTCATGAGTCTCGTGGTAAATATAAAATAATGGAAATGGGTTAATTTAAGATATAAGAGTAAGTCAGAAAGACATTTAAACTATTGGCCAAACAGTATTGCAATTAATACATATTTCTGTGTGTTTATTTTGGGAGTCTGGGCAGGCAGGAAATGAATGAGCAGCCCCCCAAACATGTTGCCTTTTCCCCACATCCTCTCCACATAAGTTGCCATCAGTGTTTTTGTTCTTGGACATTCTTCCAGGTGTAAGATGGAATCTCAGGGTTGTTTAGATTTGCATTTCTCTGATGGCTAAGGATGTTGAACATTTCCTTAAGTGTCTTTCAGCCATTTTAGATTCCTCTGTTAAGAGTTCTATATTTAGGTCTGTACCTCATTTTTTATTGGATTATTTGTTCTTTTGATGATCAATTTCTTGAGTTCTTTGTATATTTTGGAGATCAGCTCTCTGTCTAATGTGAAGTGGTGAAGATCTTTTCCCATTCTGTAGGCTGCCTTTTTATCTTGTTGACCATGACCTTTACTTTACAGAAGCTTCTCAGTTTCAAGAGGTCCCGTTTATTAATTATAGAAACAACTTTTTGATTGCTTCTATGTGTCATTCTTTTAGTTTCTGGTCCATTTTTTATTTTAATCTTTATTTTAATCTTTATTGTGTCTTCTGTCTACTGAATGTGGCTTGGCTTCTTTTTTTCTAGAATGATCAATCATCTTTGGGTTACTTTCCTGAGATAGCTCTAACTTTTCAAAGTAAACATTTATTGCTATAAACATTTCTGTATAATAAACCCATTCTTAACTGTACCCCAGAGGTTCTAGTAAGCTACATTATTATTATTTTCATTTGATTCTAGAGATTTAAATTTTTTTCCCTGATTTCTTCAGTGAGTCACCATTCCAACAATTTTGTGTTGTTCAATCGCTAATTATTTGCATATTTCTTTTAATTCTAATTTTATTCTACTATGATCTGATAAAAATATAAGAAATTATTTTAAATATTTTAACTTTTATTTATTCTTCGTGGATTTCACTTCATCTCTCCATTTTTTCTTCTTATCAGCCTTTGCCCTTGTAACATCCCCCACCCTGCCAAAAATAAGAGAAAATAAACTTTAAAGGAAAAAGAAATCTCATCATGGTAAGATCTCCTGAGTAATTTGGGAGCTTGGGGCAGAGGACAGAGATGGAAAGGGAGGGGGAAGGAGAACATGAGAGAATAGGATGGTCAAGTTAGGGGAGGGACAGAGAGAGGGAGAGCAAGGAAAGAGAAATCTTGATAAAGGAATCTATTGTGGGTTAGGGAGAAACCTGACGCTAGGGAAATTCCCAGGAATCCACAAGGATGACCCCAGCTAAGACTCCAAGCAATAGTGGAGAGGATACCTAAACTGGACTTCCCCGTAACAGATTGATGACTACGTTAACTGTTATCATAGAACCTTCATCCAGCAACTGATGGAAGCAGATGCAGAGATCCACAGCTAAGTACTGGGCTGAGCTCCAGGAGTCCAGTCGAAGAGAGGGAAGTTTGATAATATGAGCAGAGGTATCAAGATCCCGATGAAGGAACCCACGGAGACTACTGATCTGAGCTAGTGGGAGCTCACTGACTCTGGACTGACAGCTGGGGAACCTGTATAGGACTAAACAAATCCCTTTGAATGTGGGTGATGGTTGTGTGTGTGGCTTGGGCAGTTTGTGTGGCCACTGGCAGTGGGACCAGGATTTATTCCTAGTGCGTGAACTGGCTTTTTGGAGACCACTCTCTTTGGAGGGATACCTTGCTCAACCTAGATATGGGTGTGGGGAGTCCTTGGTCTTGCCTCGATTTGATGTGCCAGACTTTGTTGACTTCCCATGGGAGGCCTTACCCTTTTTAAGGAGTGGATGGGGGTGGGGTGAAGGAGGGTGGGGAAGCGGGAGGATGGGAGGGAGGGGGAACTGGGATTGGTATGTGAAATAAAAAAGACTGTTTTTAAATAAAAAAAGTAAATTAATAAAAAGAAAAAAATCTCACCATGGAAGCTGTATAAGTCACTTGGTAGGCCTTTAGTCCATATTTTTTTTTCTGTAGCTTTTAGAGCCTGTCCTGGAACTAGTTCTTGTAGACCAGGCTGGCCTCAAACTCATAGAGATCCACCTGCCTCTGTCTCCCAAGTGCTGGGATTAAAGGCGTACACCACCACCGCCTGGCCCTAGTCCATACATTTTTACTTGCAAGTATTCACTGCAGTGAGTCATTGGTATGGTTCGCTGGCTGCTGCAATGCTATCAACACTGGGTCCTCACTAGAGCTCCTCTTGGATATCCAGCTGTCGCCCTGTGTGGTGGAGGTCCTGCAGCTTTGGGTCTGCTGGGTCCACCCTTTCGCGTGTTCCAGCAGATCACAGATGGGGTGGGTGGAGGAATGAATTGACTCACAGCTCTGGTTCTGGACCTGGCTGGTAGCTGGATTGATCAGCCCCCCAGCTTTTCCTCATTCTCACCAGGGTGAGCTCTCCAGCACTGCCTGGGCTAGCTCTCCCAGTTCAGCAGGCAGCAAGGGGTGGGGCCTCCTGCTCTCATACCCTAGGAGCTCGCTCACCTGCACCCACTCCACAATGGCCAGTTCTACTGTGTTGCCTAGGCAGGTGCAGGACCCACACTCCCTAACGCCGCTGCTGGTGGGAGAAAGAGCCAGCTCTCCCGCTCTCATGCCCCTGAGACCCTCTGACCTGCTGCAGGTGGTGAGAGGTGGCAAAGTGGGGGCTGAACATCTTTCCCTTGCCCATGCCACCACATGGCACACGAGGGAGCACAAGGCCAGTTCTTTCACTCTCATGGCTTAGTCAGTTCACCTTGCACCCACCCCACCAGAGTCTGCGCTATTGCACTTCCCAGGTGAGGTGCAGGGCTCATCCCCGAGTGCCTGCAGCTGGTGAGGGGCAGAGCAAGCTCTCAATTTTAATTTTTGTTTTGGTTTGTTTTGTTTTTGATACAGGGTTTCACTGTGTAGCCCTGGCTATTCTGGAACTTACTTTGTAGACCAGGCTGGCCTCGAACTCACAGAGCTCTGCCTATCTCTGCCTTCCAAGTGCTGGGATTAAAGGCCTGTGCCACCACTGTGCGCATTTCAAGTCTTTTGTATTTAGGCTTGTTTTGTGGTCTATGATGGCATGCATTCATTTATCTATTCATTTATTTGATTTAAAGTGTTTTGCTTGTATGTATATCTGTGTACCATGTATGTGCAGAACCTATGGAGGCCAGAAGAGGGCATCAGATACCCTGGGGGCTGGAGTTACAGGTTATGAGCTGCCATACAGGTGCTGGGAATTGAATTTGGGTCCTTTGTAAGAGCCGACGGTGCTCTCAACTACTGAACCATCTCTTCAGGCTCTATTGGGATATCTGTTTTAGAAATGATTCTTTGACCACTGAGAACAATGTGAATCCGTAGGACAAAGTGTTCTATAGATATAATCAATCCAATTTATTCAAGTCACAGTTTGGTTCTGAAGCTTCTCCGTCGATTTTTAGTTTATGAGAAGCTCTATTGGGCTTTTAGTGTTTGATTTATGAAACTGGTCGCCCCAACATTAAATACATGAATATTTACAACTATTATATCCTCCAGATGAATTTTTCTCTTTACTAATACATAGTGTCCATCTTTATGCTTTATGTTTATGAATAGCTTTTGTTTTAAGTCTACGTTGCGATATATAGGCATAGCTATGGGGCTTGCTGTTTGGCTGCATTAATTAGTGTGTTGATGGCCATCCTTTGACTCAGCATTTGTTGCCAGTAAGGTCTATTTCTTAGAGATAACAGAACTCTCTGACCACTGTATCTACTTTCTATCTTCTTTATGTCTTAAATAGCCTTTCTTACTTCATTCATGTGCATATTTGAATGCCTTATGGAATCACTGATACTTTTATAAAGTAAGACTCTGAAACGTCTTGCTGGCATCTCCACTATCCCATTTAGGGTTCTGCGACTGAAGATGTGTGAGCTCATGGATGTGTTGTAATGGCTTCTCATCTATCTCTTTTGTGTTTCTTGCTGCGTTTGGTCATCTTATATATAAAATAAAATTAAAAGGAAAGTGCATTCATTATTTTTCCTGGTGCTGTGATAACGTACCCTAACCATGTCTATTTAAAAGAGAAAGGTTTTATTTCGGCCACAGTCTGAGGGTATAATCCATCACGGTGGCAGGAGTATGAGGTGGTTGGTCAAACTCCATCTACAGACAGGGAACAGGGAGTGAAAAATGCCATCAGTCAGTACTTGAAGCCAGACTTTAAATGGGCTGCTTTTGAACAGAGTTTGGTGCATATTAACACCGTATGGATTTCAGGTGCTATTTTTCTTCTAGAGTCAGCAAAAGTCTTTTCTCACTTTCATGAGCACCACTCTCACGACTGCGCATGGTATTTTGTACCATTTACACTGTTGCACAGTAAGCAAGACCCAATAAAGCAATAATATCTCGAGTATTTTGAATGCTTCCCTTCATGGCTTTATGCTCTCTGGATGACAGGAAAGATCACTGAATGCTTCACCATGACTCAGATGATGTCGGGGACCAGCCTCAACAAAAATACCACTTGTTAGGGTAGGGGTGTGGGCATCAGAAAAATAAAGAGTACAAAGATGTGAAAAAAAATAATAAAACAGAAACATAGGAAAGTACCAGAAGGGAGTTCAAGTGAATACTGGAATTGCCCGCATTTAATTTCCAATTGCTTAAAATAGCCCTGACCCCAAAAGGTAAGAGTAAGATTAAAAAAAAAACTGCATTAATATGATACAAGGAAATGAACATACCAGTTGAAGGTCGCAGGCTACATTCATAGTCAAACATTCTGTTATTAGAACAAAATAAGTCACACTCACACCCTAGACCAAAACATTCTGTAGGCAAACCACTTTCTGGGTGGAATCCACTGTAATCTCCTTAAGGGAGTAGGAACTTAATTGGATCCTTTGACTTTTATTTGGAGTAGAAACATATCTACTTCTCTATTCCTGAAATACAAGGTCTGGATAGTATTGTCAACACCTATTGACAATAACCTTGAGAGAGCAGAACTCCCTGATCTGAATCTAGGTGTGGGACCTTTGAGGTAGACACAGACAATAACCTTGAAGGAATAGAGGTAAGTTCCAACTCTCTGACCTTTGGTCAAGGTGGAAATGGGCTCACAATTTTTGGGCCTCCACATGATGGTGCCTGTCTTCTTAGACCATGTCATCCTTGGGGTCAGAGACTGTATTTCCCATAGGTGTTGGTGTTACAATAATATCACATGCAATTGAACAAATGTCAGTCTCACATTACACACTTCGAATGCATTACCATTAATCCTCACACAACGGAGCATTATAGTTCTCACTAACCTTATTTTACTGGCGAGGAAGCCAATGTTAACACATGTCAAGAAAGTTTCTGAGCACTGAGACATTTGTAATGAGACATCTAATTTCCTTGGTGGTAACATATTAATGTTATTTGTTAGTTTTATTCCCAACTGTGTAAAACAACTTTAACTGTTCAATAAATGTCTCTGGAATACATTAACAATATACTTTTAAAAACTTGTAGTGTTTAAAATGACATAAAATAAACACTAAAACCTTTGTATGTGACCTAAATATAAATCATCAATCTTTTCATCAAGGAACTGGATAACTGAATCAATGATAAATACATATGAGAACATGAGCATTGTGTGAAAGGGGAAAACTTGCAGTGTGTGTTACGGGGGAGGGGTCTGACTGGTGAAGAGCTGGCTGTCAGATGAGGAACTGCAATAGAGGACACGGGAAAACCCCAAGCAGAGTCATAAACACTATTACAGAATAGTGTTCTGAAGATTCTGACCCCCGCAGTTTGATTTAGTCAGAATGTAGGGAACATAGAAAACTGAGGACTGCAAGATAAATCTTGGGGACCCAATCAGTCAGTGATAATCACCACAATGGAACTCATAGGTCTCCACAGCCACACTTAGCAAACAGTTCTTACATAGGAGACTCTTTATAATTGCCATATTGGGGCTCAGAGATCTCCAAGGCCACACTTGATAAACATTTTTTTCTGTGGAAAACTTCTCTGTGGGTTATAACTGCCACAACGGGGCCCAGAGGTCTCTAGAGTCACACTTTGTGAACAATGATTTTATGCTGCTATTATGGTGTGGGCCACATCCCCAGGGAATGCTAACTCTTCGTGTCATGAGGAGACTTGACAACATTCCAGCTCCTTCCTATTCTCAGTAGGTTAGGGCAAGTGTGGGGTACATAGGGAGGTGGCTTCTACCTTCCAAGTCAAGACTCACAACAATCTCTCTGCTGGGACAGAAGGTCTATGATTGTGATTTCCCAAGGGCACAAAAGAAATCAGGACCAAGAAAGATGTGTTTTCCTCGAACATCTCTAGTTATAGACAGTCCCAACTCAGGCCTCCTATTGACTTTGAAGTCAATAGAATCAAGGGTGGTAATGGAGTAAATACTTTTCCTGGTGTTGTGGGTAAGTGCTAACTGAACAGGCTACTTTATCTTCAAAGTTAAAAACTAGAAAATCAATATTCTGTTATGCAGTTTGCCATTGGTTCTACTCCTGTTAGTTACCTCGTTGAGGCATAGAAATGTAAAGATTTGCAAAATGTTTTGCTGCTGATAGTCTTTCTATCACCCTCACATCTGTCCACCTGCCCCATGAAACATAGCACATCCAAAATGTTCTCACTCGCCTCTCTTTGCCTACAACCGCACAAAGTTAGGAGCAGAAATATCCCGTTTAATAAAGGGATATTTAGATGCTTATTTAGAATCGTTATAAGTCTTTTCTGAAATTTGACTCCTGAATACCCAAGGCACAAATGTGCAGAGCAAACTGTAGACATCAGAGCTAGGAGACAAAGACTGGAGGCTTGGTCATAGGTGCCCATGAAAAATCAAGGGAGGCTTACAGGAAGAGTGTGCAGCGGAAGTAAACTCATTCCATGTGGTTTGGATTGTGTCCATGTCCCATGGGCGCCTTGTTAAGTAATTGAGACTTTGAATGTCCACTGAAGTGAGTTAACACCAACATTGATTTTATATTTAAAATGTTGTGAATTTTGGCTGTTTAGGAATCTTGAAAATAATACACAAAGCTTGTGGAATAGGTTGGGTTAACTGATTTCTATTGAGACAGGGATGGTATCCATACTATCCCTGAGAGTATGAGAGAGTCTGTAGAAAAATGCAGAAATGAAAAAAGCATACAAAGATGCTTTGGTGTCTGGGAGGTTTGATAGGGAGTTCATCCCCCAAACACTGAGAGAGCTATACTTCTAGGCTTAATGAAACGAAGTGAAATTAGGTTCAAATCTTATGATACATAATACATCAATGAAGGTGACTGGAAGGAACTTATAGATTCTCTGTCCTCAATTGAGATAAAAATTTCATCTCCTGTATGTTGCTCCACTATAGCCTGATGACATCATTAAATTAGCGGAGTGATGTAGAAAATGCAATAGTACATGTTATTGGGCAAATTCAAACATGCTTTCTGATGAAGAGAGCTATTACATGGGAGACCATGGAAGGACAGATGCATGCACAACTCAGAAACAAACACAGAGCTGAGCACAGATGATCACAAACAGGTACATATCAAAACGTCCTGTGTTTGCCAAGGAGGTCAGGAGTAGGGGGATAAGTTTTTAAAGTTAACCTAGAGAAATAAATATGGGAAAGGCTTAGAGGATGCTTCTAAACCTTCCAGTCAATTCAATCATATTTCTACATCATCCCTAAATTTCACCTCCCATACTCTGAACGAGCAGGCTGATTAGAAGGTAGAGGAGTATTACTTCCTGTCCAGGCAGTCTGCCTCCAAATTGGTTCATTTTTATTTCACTTTTACTAAGTCACAGTCTGTTTTCACAAATTCCACTGGTTGTTGTGAGTTTTGACTTTTGAGAACAAAGCAAGTCGGACATATTTTCCATGTGAGAGACTGCCAAGTGTGATACAAGATGCTGTGTTTATCTTGAAGCATTTCTATAACCTGAAACTCAATAACAAGCAACAATTTCTCATTCAGGAAGCATACAGGCATGATACAGAGTCAATCTACTTCTCAAGGCTTTAAAGCGGGTCTATTGCCAAGCTAATGAGTAATCTTCATATTCCATGTGGGTCATTAAGAACCAGTGGTATCAATCCAACATCGTCTCATTCTTTTACTGAGATGAAGGTTTTGGGCATTATAAGAGGAAGCATGCTCTCTTTATGGCTCCCACTAGTACTTTCACACCCTGATCATCTTTCTAAGGAGGTCTGTGCTCACCTGTGTGCACGCTCACAGTGCTCTCTCACACCCCACACAATTCAGGAAGCTCTGCAGTGTGGCCGGGGTCAAAGCCGACCTGGGGTATGACATGTAAGACTAAGAGTAATATGTGGGGTCTCCCAGAGAACCGTCCTTGGGCTCACACAGAACTTTCTATTGTTCTTTTATGGAAAGAGCTCGCAGGAGCATTTCCATTTAAAATTCCCAGATCGGGTGCGATGAGGCAGACTTTAGTAACTGCCCTGTGAATGAGTGGAAGAAAGTTCTCTGCAGATAAGGGAGGTCCCATCACCACATCCAATGGTATATAAGTTAAAGACTCAAGGACAGTGCACAGAGAAGGAGGTAACTTATGCTAAACGCAGAGTCACTAGCATCAGCATTGGGGAAGCATTAATGTGACACATCAGGTGGGTATAGGTGTTTGGCTATGCAGACTGACCTGTTGTCAGCAGAAGCCTGGGGTTTATGAAGCAGTGCACATCCCTAAAAGAAGTGGGCCTCTTAAAGCGTTAAAGTAGAGGATCAAAAATCTCCCTTAGGCAAATGAAAGTCAATATGACAGAATAGGAACGGAAGAAGTCTTGACCTTTGATGCTGCACAGGACTGAAACTCCTCACACACCAGGCCAAGGAGAAAGAAAGGATCATTTCTCAAGAGGGAAGGACGCCTTCCTCATCCAACATTCCAAACAAGACGGAAACTACTGCACAGTTCTATGCCTTCCTAAGGACCTGTTAATGCACTCAAGCAGGTGAGTACTTCCAGTCTCGGGAGTGTACTTAGAGTTCTCATTATAGTAGACGCTTAAACTGCAAACCCGAATAAGAGAAATCAGCTTATCGATGTGATTGTAGCCAGGGAAACCGCAGACATTACATTTCTCCAGAAAAGGGTGCATGGGACTGAGTGAAAGTAAATGAAATGCATTAGCAAGAAAATGATGCATAGGATGGAGAGTGGGGGGAGGGGGGAACGAACGGAGTTCCCATCAGTAGAGCCAGTGCAGGAGCTGGGGGATTAGGATGCAGAAAGGCTGTGAGTGAGGAAATGAGGCAGCGGTTTCACCGAGTTCACGGTTTGAGGTTCTGTACAGAGGGGCTATAAAAATAATAAAGTATTTGAATATAAAAATAAAAAGGTTTTGAATAGCTTCTTTCTGAGTCCTTTCACTGTGTTGGTGCTGAGCATAAGTCTGTGAAAGGAGGTTGTCTGCCGTGGCCAAATTCACTGTATAAGCTTTTGTTCTTTCTGTACAATGAGCAGATGCTGGTCGCACTTACTTTTGTGGCTTGTGGACTGGACAAGTTTGCTCATTTGCTCCAGAGATTCTAGGTCTCAGTTTGTTCTCCCAGCAGGGCCTGCTGCCAGAGTGGAGACTCCTGAGTTCACTGGAGCATGGAGAAAGCATGTACATCGTCACTGAGCTATGCACTGGGGGGAAGAGAGCAGAAGGGACCAGGCACTTTGCATACCAGTGCTACTGATCCCGGGTCCTGCTTGGCAGGGAATCATGCAGTGAGATGGAGGGAGGAAGCTGCAGAAATAAATGTCTGGATCTGAGCTCAAAGTTCTCAGCCCTGTTGCTAGCAAGCTGTGTATAGCAGGGAGGGTGTTCTAGGAGCTGAGCTAACAAACTCCACAGTCATGCCCATGTGTTGAGGCATGCTTCTCCTTACCACAGTGATGAGGCCACTGTCTTCCACCCAGACACTGGTGGGACTCTCTGACTTCCAGTTTTTCTTATTTTCTGGTCCTCAAAGCTGCACAGTCTCACCCTGGCCCCTTCTTAAGGTGGTACTTGGTTAAAGTGCTCTGAGATGCAACGAGTGATCAAATGGGCTTGGTTTCTGGGGCTAGTTTGCTATCCAAGAATAGTCATTATCATCACACCACCTACCCAGGGAATTTGCAGCTTATTTGCAGCTTATAGGAACTAAGGGAATGTTCTCTGGCTAAAAGCCAAGAGTGTGTTTTCACCAGGGATAGATGGCTCGCCTCCTACAGGCAGGCAGCTTTGGCCTTCTCTAGGTAGGGCTATAGCCTTGGGATGTTCTGTACTTTACACTGTGTGGCTTTTATTTTTCTCTACATCTGCACAGCTCCTAAAGTTTTCCCTCTGTCTCTCTCTGGAATCAAGTAGGTTCTTCAGTATTCTGACACTTTGGATTCCTGGCCATATAGAGAATTTACAAACCAGCATATTACCCTTTTCTACTTATTAAATCTTTATTAAATAAGTGACTATCAAAACTTCAGTGTTCCCAGAGAACCTAGACAACAATGAGGACTCTTAAGAGAGACATACATGGATACAATCTACATGGGAAGTAGTAAAAGACAAGATCTCCTGAGAAAATTGGGAGCAAGGGGACCATGGGAGAAGGCAGAAGGGGAGGGGAGAGGCAGGGAGGGGAGCAGAGAAAAATGTAGAGCTCAATAAAAATCAATAAAAAGTTTCAGTGTTATACCCTCTAGTCTACATTTGACCAATGCAGTAATAAAATTAAATTGGTTTTTTTCTTCAATATCCTCTTATTGACAATGGTGGGCACTAATTGGCCTATGTCTTCATATTTCATTATAATCTGATCCTTTGAAGTTATGATTCAGAATTTTTTTATCTTCTTGAGTTTTTATTCATTTGAAAATCATCAATATACCTGTATGTTGTAACAGACAGTAATAAAAGTATAGATCATGGACTGCTACAAATTCCTATGTGACTAAACTCTATGTGGGACAGATGTATTATTTATTTCCTGTTTCATAAAAAAAAACAAACATTTCTGGGCCACTTACATATACCAGACTTGGAGACAGTGTACATAATGGATCTATTAATTGATTCAATAATATTTGTTGGGATCCTTTCATGCCTTGGGAACAGTCCTGGATCATGTAAATACAACACTGAAAAAAATAAGTACATTGAGTTGGGTAGTACATACAGAACAGTGGTATAGACAGAGAATGTTGAAAATGTATGTAACATGTTTCTGTCATTTAATAAGGTATCAGAGATGGTATTTTTACTTATTCAGGGATATATCCCCTCCTGTTGATAGAAGTCACGGCCATAGAAGGAATTATATAAATATTTATAGAAGAAATTACCTTGTCTGTCTACAAGATAGTAATTTCCAGTAGACTCCTTTTTATTTATCTAAGACTCAGAATGAAAGCTGGACTTGCAGAACCACTACACTACCGTAATAAACTTGCCTTTCAAAGGCAAGGAAGAGATTTCCAGATTCTGATTTTGCTTTCTAGTGAGCACAAAGCTTAATCTGTATTCCAAGTTTCAATCTGAGTTTTGTATCAGCTTAACGCAAGACCGTCGTGTGTGAGATGTCTTATGCCGTATGAAGGAAATATCAGCAGGCTGCACTTCGAAGGGGAAAGACAGTATGTAATCTTAGCTTTGCCCAAGAATGATAGTTATGCAGACTCAATAGTCAAGGATTAAAATAAAATGTTTCAACATGGAAAAAAAGAATCTATCAGAGAAATTAACCTCCAACAAGCTCTTGCAAACAATATTTTTGTTGGGTAAGGACCTTAGACTCTTGGAACAGGTGACAGATAAGTAGTAAAAGCAACACACGGGGTCTGGCTGCCAAGTTTGTTACACGTGTGCCGAAGGAGGCCATTCAAGTCCATCTTAGGTGTGCTCACTAAGCTGTCTGTATACTAACATTTTGCCTTTATTGTTCACTTTGCAAGCACAGAACTGTAGGTACACAGGTCTTTTTCCCTTCTTCCTGGCGATTCGCAGGGCTGTTTGACCTCTGGCTCCCTGGAGATTCTGCACTAGCACTGGCTTGAGGGTATAGTTTAGAAAGAACTTGGCTCTCTTTTGTTATGGTAATTCCACCTGTAAACAAGGTTCCAGCTTTGGGCCCTATACCCTGCCACACCTGGCTCCCCCAGCTGATTCTGCTTGAAGCTCTGGGCACCTGTAATCTTCTTCTACTGCTCCTGTTGGGAAGGGGCCGTGCCCTTTTGAACCTTCGTGCCCACTGGTATAAATACCCGACTTGAGTTTAGTAAAGGGTCCATTTACTCTTTGGTAAGTGAGCAGGTCTCTTTGTATGTCTGTTTAAACCCTTAGGACAATCGTCCATTCTCGTGGACTCGAGTTCAGGAAAGCGCGACTGAATCGGGCCTGGGTATCCACAGAAAAGTGCGGAGGCTTACACAGAACCTGAATATCTTCCTGGAAACATTGGCTCAGCACTGAGGCGTTGATTTCCCCTTGCAGTGGATTTAATGCAGAGCAAAAGGCGACAGCGACCCAAACTGTTGACAGTGCGTGCAGGTGAACCTTCAGTTACCTTCCACGTTCTTGTCGTGGTTCCTGATTAACTTTCTTATATCTTATCTTGATTTTTACTACAGAATTATCAACACCGAAAGCAACTTTTATGCATCCCCAAGGCTACAGTTTACTAAAATATGTTTGTAGTTTAATCTCCTGAGTTCTTAGAGGACATAGGTTTTTAAGAGATTTAAATGAAGGCTCATAATTTTCACTGTGACATCTACTGCAAGCCATGTGTGAAAATAACAATTTGACAGCCTCTTAGATACCCTAAGAAGAACATTAACATTTTAAAACTCACTGTGTTCTCTATCACCCAGGATCTCACAGCTCCAAGAGACACACGGACACACGGACAAACAGACACACGGACACACAGAAGACTTTTGTGCATGACAACCACTGGAGCAAAACCCTATAAAGAGTTTGGTCTAGAGAAGAGGAAGCAACTCTTCCCAGGAAGGATGGATTTACTAGTTTGATTTATTTAAGTGAAATATATTGAGAAATAGTAATTTTCAGTAAGAAATTTATGCAAGACAATCCTTTGCCATAGACACTGCTGATGTGGGTATCTTCCAGGGTTGGCACACTGACAGCTCCCTGAGCGGAAGGCAGATGAGTGTTCGGAGGGTGAACGTATGATACCACCTTGTTAGTCCTGGGTCCCAATCTGCAGGAGTACTCCACCTTCTAGAAAGAGAAGAGGAATGACCCAAACCAGCAAAAGAGCAGAAACATGAATGCTACACTTCAAACATTCTATTTTATCCCTATGTTTTTATCTTTTGTAGGGCAGTGATGGAGGTTGAACAGGCTAGATACAAGATCCTTTAGTCAGCCATACCCCGAGGTCCCCATTGGTTCCATGTTAGTGCATTTGGATACTAACCTCACCCTGTGAGGGAGGTGATGAATATCTGGGCTCTAACTTTAGACAGGGAAGCCTAGACAATGACGTCAAAGGGATCCTCCCAAATACTTGAGCGGTAAGAATAAAACCAGAGAACATCAAAAATGAGAGTTCAAACACTACCCACTCATTCCTAACCTAGTGATTTCCTGTCTAAAAGAGAAAGAATACTGGGAAAGAGGAATTGGGTATGAGTAGAGTATGTGATGCAGAATTCTGGGGCATTTAGGGAATCGTGGGGATAATACCTTAGCACCTACTGCTCTAGGAGGCTATGGGGACTTTCAATGTCAGTTTAGGGGAGGACTTCATATTGGTAGGTTTCTCAGATTTTCCCCAACTGGAACTTTTCCTCTTTGTTTTTATCCTAGTCTTTTATTTGCTCACCCTCCTTGGCAACACCACCATCATTGTCCTCGCCCAGCTAGACCTCAGACTGCACACTCCCATGTACTTCTTCCTCTCCCATCTTTCTTTCCTGGACCTCTGCTACACCACCAGCACCGTGCCTCAGCTTCTCATTAACCTCTGTGGATATAACAGGACCATCAGCTACAGAGGGTGTGTGGCTCAGCTCCTCATTTTTCTTGCTCTGGCTTCCACAGAGTGTCTGCTCTTGGGGGTGATGGCCTTTGACCGCTATGCGGCTGTGTGCCGTCCACTCCACTACACCACCATCATGCACCCTCAGCTGTGTCAGGCACTGGCCATCTCCTCCTGGGTGTCTGGCCTTGTGAACTCTGTGATCCAGACAGGCCTTGTTATGGCCATGCCCCTCTGCAGTCATCGGCTGAATCACTTCTTCTGTGAGATGCCCATATTCCTGAAGCTGGCTTGTGAAGACACTAATGGAACAGAGGCCAAGATGTTCGTTGCTCGAACAATAATCTTGATATTCCCCGCCGCGCTGATTTTAGGCTCCTATGGACACATTGCCAGGGCAATTCTGAGAATCAAGTCAATGGCTGGACGCAGAAAGGCTTTCGGGACCTGTGGGTCCCATCTGATTGTGGTCTCTCTGTTTTATGGCTCGGGCATATACACATACCTCCAACCCATCCACCGATACTCAGAGAATGAGGGAAAGTTTGTCGCTGTTTTTTATACCATCCTCACCCCCATTCTCAACCCTTTAATATATACTCTGAGGAACAAGGATGTGAAGGGGGCTCTGTGGAAGGTACTTGGGAAAAGCACAGACTTAGCGTAAGAGGAGAAGAAGGACAACCACAATCCTCTGTGATATCGCTCATAATCTGAAACCCACCTTTGAGGGTCACTAGGGACAAACAGCCCTCGAGGTTTCACAACTCCAGAGGTTTTTCTGGGAATCTGGAAGTGGGATGGGAGAGAGGGGTTTGCAGTTCTCCTGTAGTGCTTTCTAGGTTACTGTATATGATCTTTGTGCAAGAGAGGAGACGCTGATCTATATGGCTACCTTCCACAAGAATATTAGGAAGGGCTGGCATCTAAACTGTACGTGGAGAGTAGAGACAGATCACAGGTATTTCTGAGAGTGAAGGAAGACTTAATTAAATATGATATCACCTTATCCAGAGTCCTTGATTTCCAGTGTGATGTCATGCAGATGACCCTTTCCTCAAAGGCATAGGACATGAATTCACCTTTGGATTTCCAAATGATTGCCAGGCTGGCTATATTTTCGCACACCTTAGAGTCTGTCTCTACGTTCCCCGGTAGTCATCACCCCACTGACCTCCCAGTGGCTAATGTTACCTGGAGAGATAAGGAGGCCATGGCCAGTGGTAGAGTTGTCTCTACAGAAGGCAGTGCGGTTAGGACGATTATACACAAAGATGCATCATAGTCTCTTCAGCTGCACCAGGAAACCATACCAGGAGGCTGAGTGCCATGAAAAGACTCTCATGTAAGATGAAAGAAAATAGAGAAGACATGAGCATACATATGGTGACCCACAAGAGAGTGGTACACAAATGAAGTAAACAGAACCAGAAGGTTTCTGAAATAGGTAGATGAGGTGTAGGAACTTCAAAGAGGCAACAGCCTTCGACACTCTACCACTGCCCTCTCCCCAGTGAATTTAACAACTTGTTTCATACTTATTTGTCTCTCTCTCTGTGTGTGCGTGTGTGTGTGTGAAAGAGAGAGAGAGAGAGAGAGAGAGAGAGAGAGAGAGAAGAAGAAGAGAGAGATAAGAAGAGAGAGGGAGAGAGATAGGGAGAGAGAGAGGAAGAGAGATACAGGTAGAGAGAGAGGGAGAGAGATAGGTAGAGAAAGAGGAAGAGGAGATAAGAAGAGAGAGGGAGAGAGAGATAGGTAGAGAGAGAGGAAGAGAGAGAGATAAGAAGAGAGAGAGGGAGAGAGAGATAGAGAGAGAAAGGGAGAGAGAAAGATAGGTAGAGAGAGAGGAAGCGAGAGATAGGTAGAGAGAGATAGGTAGAGAGAGAAAAGTGAGAGAAAGAGAGAGAGAGAGAGAGAGAGAGAGAGAGAGAGAGAGAGAGAGAGAGAGAACAACTTGCAGAAGCAAGTTCTTTTATTGCACTGTGAGGATCCCTGGCCATTTCATCAGTCCTTTCCTGTTTAAAGATTGATTTTCTTTCGAAGTGTATATGTCCTTCTAAATAAGCTTCTAAGTTCTGTTGTCAGACACTAAATTGACTCAAGGCAGATCTTAAAACTTTTAAGAAGATCATATAGGTACTATGTTATACAGCCTCATCTTGGAGGTAGTTTATATTTTTCGCTTAAAAAATATATAATAGGCATTCATAAGAAGGGGAGCGTCTCTAATATTTTTATAGTTATTTGATTGAGTATAGTACACAAATTAATAAAAGATTAACAAGAGAAAACCTATAAGCATTTTAATAAATTTCTATATACACTGAGATATTCATAAAACAATCAAAACCCTAAGAAAATCACCAAAGTAAAAATGATTTTTATGTATTTAAACAAAAAATAAATAAATGCATGAAGGAATGATAAAATAGGTGTGCTTCTCAAATAGGGTAGGGATGTCTCAAAGAAGCATACTAGAGGATGGGTTCAAATCTAGGGTACAATAAGTGTTACTTCAAATAGTTTATTTATTTGAGTACATTAAAGTCTTATATTCAGCTATATTGTGATTAAGATTATTTCCCCACATTAGGGGTGTGATGTAACCCTCCTCAAGGATCTCTAGAGTATATTTTTTATAGGAAAAGTGTCTAAATGCCTCTTTGCAAAATTTTGTTTTCTTCGTTATAAACAAGATTCTTTGTCAGCATTTTTTTGGCAGAACTCAGCCTCAACTCTTTCAATATTTACAAATTCCATGGCAATATTGCAATAGACAAACATCTATAATGATTGAATCTGAATAACTGACATATGTATAACCACAAACATGTACCATTTCTTTGTATTGTCAGCATTCAAAATCCTCTCTACTCAATATTTTTGAAAGAGACAGATGTTGTAAACCATAGTTGTTATTTCCAACAACCAACTGAGCCCCAGTATCTATGAACCATCCTCTCTCTTTTCTCCAGAGATAGAGTTTGTTGTTGCAGTTGTGATTTTTAAGACTCAAAACTTGAAGAATTGATTAGGATTAGAGTAGAGGTATTGATGTGGGATTCCCCTCTGTATGCTGTGAATATCATTGATATAATTGGTTATTAAAGGAACTGCTTTGAGCCTATAGTAGAGTTATAGAGGAACAGAGGTAGATGGGGAAAACTAAATTGAATGCTAGGAGAAAAAAGGTGGAGTCAGAGAGAAGCCATGGAGCCTCTATGAAGTCTGCTGGAGACAGACTCTGGGAACTTTACCCAGTAAGCCACAGCCTCGTGGTGACAAAAGACTATTTCCATAATTTCCCAAAAGAAAACCTGAAGTGATAAATATACAACACAGGGAACAAGCTAAAACCCACTAAATTGTAGACTTTAAATATTTACATTCTACATGACATTACTAAATGGTCATGTTGTCAGAAGACTTTATCTTTAAATGATTTTTATTTGTGCTTCCATGCATGCATGCATATGTGCATATGTATGTGCACGTGTGTGTGTGTGTGTGTGTATGCACCATATGTGTGTACCTGTGGGTCCAGAAGACTATGTCAAATCCCCTGTTGTTGGAGTTACAGGTAGTTGTGATCTGTCCAACATGAATGCTGGAAACAGAACTACAGTCCTCTGTAAGAACATGCTCTTCACTGTTGAAGGGGCTCAGGATGAATATATGGGTTGTTTGACTTCCTACCCTGGGGTAATTATCTCACTTGATTGTGACTGTCCTTGGAGCTGGAGATCACTGGAGATGCTATTGGCTGTACTCTTCAGGCAAAAATGGCACTGAATAGACTTTATCATTAGAATAACACAAACTCCCAGTGAAAAAAGTGTTAAATAAATGCAAAAGTCACCTCCCATACATTGCCGTCAATTCATATACAATAAACATAAGTCACACTAAATTATTTACTAATGGAGAATCTGAGGCCTACACTTGTCAAGAAAATGTTCTGAGGTTGGAAATTTTGCAATGACAGATCATTTTCTCTGTATTATATTATGATTCCTTAAGTGGATACAGAAAGCTTTGATCTTTAAAACTGTCCTAGATTATGTACAATAGTGTTAAATGTATATATAATATACAGTTTTAGGATACATTGGCAAATACTTTTTCAGTTTTGTTGGGACTAAAAATAAATATTCACATAGCAAACATTGTAACAAAAATTAAAACATCAAAATTTTCATCCAGGAAATAAATATTTGGCTGGACAGATGATTCCTATAAATAGAATGCATGAGAACTATATGAAGAGTCTAGAGAAGGGAAAGATCTAAGTGATTGCTCCCAAGTGAGTCATGAAATGTTTTCTGACAGGTCAAGGCAGAAAGAACCTGTTGTCAAAATTAGGAAGACATGAGGACTCTCAGATGGCAGAGTCATCTAAGAAGAACCACACTGAGGATGCTGAGTACAACTGTTTCGTTTGAAGCATGAAGAACAGAGGGAATTGATAACTCAAGGTGGATCATGGAAAGCCCATCAGTTAACCATAATTGCCTCATTGGGGCCCACAGGTCTCCAAGGCCACACCTGGCAAATAATTCTTTCTTTGCTGCTACTGTGGAAGCCTGGTAACATCCCCAGGGCATTAGTAGTGCACTAAAAACCTTGACATCATGGGTGACTTGGTAATACCCCAGACCCTTCCGATTTTCAGTTAACCAACTAGAGGGAGCATGGAGGTCACGGACATCAGCAACTTCTCTTGTGTGGAGTTGTGGGAAATAACGATCTCTGAGACAGGAGCTCTTGTCTAAGACCTCTACTTTAGGAAAGAATTCAGGGCCCCAGAGGGACACGACATATCCACCTTGAGCTTCTCTATGTGTAGACAATACCAAGTGTGCCTCACATTGCCTGTGAAGCCAATAGAATTCAGGCTGTTAATGTGGTGGGTTCCTTTCCTAGGACTTGGGTGAGTACTGACAAGGTGAGTACTCTGGCTTCACAGCTGAAAATCAGGATGTAAACATTCCCTTACATGAGCAGAACGGGGCTCCACTCTGACGGTCAACTGACTTGAGGACATTGAAGTTATGTTTTATTGCTGATAATTTCTTTTTACCTGTCTACTTACTTCAGTAGACACAACATGCCAAAGTATTCTCATTTGTGAATATTTATCCCAACTGCACACAGTTAAAGTAATAAATAGTTTTAATGTAAAGAAATGTCCATTTAAAATAATGTTAAAATATTTTATAAAACTCAAATCTGAAAATCCCAAGGCTTTAATATGCAAAGTAAATTATACATAGCAGAACCAGGAAGTAAATAATAGAGTTGGGCCAGATGGCAACACAGCAAGGACAATTTGCTTTAAGAATGCACAGAGGAAGGGAATGTACTCCAAACCAAACAATGTTCTGTACACAAGTTAAAACAATCAGTTTATGAATTTAGTCTTTGAATGTCTAATACTCTGCCTGGATTCAAACTCTGGTTAGCTGGCATTTCTCTGGAAGTTGTGATATTTTGAGTGTTCAAGAATTTTCCTGTAGTGTATAATGGGCTACTGTGTGGTTTCTAGTGTGAATGAGTAATGGTCCAGATCAAAGAATGACTCAGTTTGCAGAAGAACATGCAGATGGTGGTGGGGAATTAACAGAGGAATGCTTGGTGGCTGGTAAGGTTTAGTAGTGAGTCAGAGTCCCAAGTGTTGATGACAAAGTTACACATACAAATACAAAAGGAAGATGTAAATTAGATTCAAATTATAAAATGTGTACTCTAACACTGAAGATGATTAAGGGATAATTTCTGGAACTTCTGCTCAAATAAAAAATAACTTTTTTTTACTTGAATGAGATTCCAATAGCTATACATTAAATCAGTGGGCCAATGAAGAATGTAGTACTATATGGTTTTGGGAAATAAACATAGTTTTCATTGGTGAATTTATTATTTGCAGAGATCCTGAGAAGACACTTAAATACGCACATACACACACAAATAACATAGACTTGACCACAGGTAATCACTGACATTTGTATTACATAATATCAATATGCAATTGTAGAAATATCTTATATTTGTTAGGAAATTACAGAATAGTGATGAAATTTTTAAACAATGTTTTATATTGATTAAAAAACAAACATTTAGAATGCTCCAAACCATTACAGCTAACCATTTGGTTAATGCAAAAATACTTTTGACTTATACTGAGAGATCAGCTTACGACCTCTGAGTGAGAAGACAGATCTGAAGGCAGAAGCATAACAACCAGTTAGAGAAAGCTCCATTCCAGACAACTTCATTTTCAAGTTTACTCCTGACCAACTCATAGTCTCCCCTCACGTAAACTTCAGCAGCTTGTTGAGTTTTGACTTTTTTAAAAGAAAGCACTGGGCATCTGCGCCAAGTGGCAGATCTTTAAAGATGAGCAAAGGTTATCATGGTTGTTTCATAGTGTCTTTTTCTAGCCTAGAAAACTCAATTAAAAGCACCTGCTTCTCAAGCAGGACTTTTGCCAACTGTTGATTGGATTGTCCTTTGATATCCCTACCCAAGAGCATAGGAGATCTTTCCACTTTTTGGTGTCTCTCTCTCAATTTCTTTTTTCAAAGATTTAAAGTTCTTGTCATACAAGTCTTTCACTTGTTTGGTTAGAATTACTCCGAGATATTTTATGCTATTTGTGGCTATTGTGAAGGGTGATGTTTCTCTGATTTCTTTCTCAGCCCATTTATCATCTGTGTACAGGAGGGCTACAGATTTTTTTATTTAATCTTGTATCTTGTTACATTACTGAAAGTATTTTTGAGTTGTAGAAGTTCCTTGGTAGAATTGGGGTTACTTATGTAAACTATCATATCATCAGCAAATAGGGAGAGTTTGACCTCTTCTTTTCCAATTTGTATCCCCTTGATCTCTTTTTGTTGTCTTATTGCTCTAGCGAGGACCTCAAGAACTATATTGAATAGATATGGAGAGAGAGGACAACCTTGTCTTGTTACTGATTTCAGTGGGATCGCTGTGAGTTTCTCTCTATTTAGTTCGATGTTGGTTGTTGCATAAGCCAGATTTCAATCACTGATTTTTACATGTGAATGAACTTCCCAAGTGCTCTTGACAGATTTTTTCTTTTTAAAAATGCCTCCAAGAAGATTTATTTTCACAGTTTCTAGATGTGGACATAGTGAGGCAGAGCACATCACCAAAGCTAACAAAAGAGTAGGGGAAACATGCATAAGGGATTTTAAAGGTATTGTAATCATAACTTTGTTCCAGAGTGATAGACATGTGGGCAGTCTAGGAGAGACAGATTTAAGCCATGTGAACACTGAGACTTATTGACATCCTCAGTTTTAGGAGAGGTAGAGCTAGTATGGTTGCTGAGGTTTTGTACATCCGGCACTCTTGACATGAACTTGGAGTCTGGAGTACACATTGCTCAAGGAATGATTCACAAGGTGGTATGTGTCACTGTCTTGAGTAGTCGAGAGAAAGTGGGTATGACCATTTTTGTTACATTGCAAACATTTCAAGTATGTTTTTAGAAAATATGCTAACAAAGTCATAAAGCAGAAATGTTGGCAACCTTTGTGCTACTAAATGATAAACAACAAACAGCACATATGAGATAATCCCTTCCTGTTGCACAGAAACTAAGCTTGAATTATTTCCTGCCTGCTAAGCATGTTGCCCGGGCATGGAATACATTCACTAACCTGTTCATTGGTTTCTGTTGAAAGATTGATCTTTCTGGGCACTGCATTTGATGTGGTATAAAATACCGAACAGTTTAAGAATTCCTTGCATGATTCTCAAAGAAAAGCATTGCAGGAGCTGGGGGAGATGGCTTAGCAATTAAATGAACTTGATGCTCTATCAAAGGACCCAAGTTCTCTTCCCAGCATCCATAATCCAGCTCCAGGGCATCCAACACATACTTCAGGGCCCCTTGCATAATTCCGCTTACATGCACATGCCCCACATACACATAAGTAAAATATATATAAATATTTTTTAAATAATGGAAGTAGAGATAGACAGCAGTTGAAAGTATGTGTCATCTACTCTTGTCCTTTCAGAAATTATAAAACTGTTCAGTGTCAATCAAGATCTAAACACCTTGTGGAAAAATATTTTTTATTTTATGTCTAAGACTCACAGAAGCAAGTCTTCAGAACAGGTGACATGGTAAGTGACAAAGGTTATTTGTTAAAATCTGCCTATGGACTTCATAGGCTGATGTGTGCCTACCCTTTATTTTTATGATTCACATCTTTCCATCTTTTTTACAAAGGGCTTCGAGTATAATACACACTTTCCTGGAATCACAATGGAGCATGGAGGACCTTCTAATAAACGACAAAAAGAAGATGGTAATTTGGTAAATTTTCTCATATTCCTCTTTTTATGTCTGGGTTACCTCACTCAGTAAAGCGTTTTCTATTTCCATCCATTTGCATGCAAAATTCAAGATGTCATTGTTTTTTACCGCTGAATAAAACTCTAATGTGTATATGTTTCACACCTTTTTAAACCATTCTTCTATTGAGGGGCACCTAGGCTGTTTCCAGGTTTTGGCTATTACAAATAGTGCTGCTATGAACATATTTGAACAAATGCTTTTGTGGTATGATAGGGCATCTCTTGGGTATATTCCCAAGAGTAGAATAGCTGGGTCCTGAGGGAGGTTGACTCCCAGTTTCCTGAGAAACCGCCACACTGATTTCCACAGTGGCTGCACAAGTTTGCATTCCCACCAACAATGGATGAGTGTTTCCCTCACTCCACATCCTCTCCAGCATAGACTATCAATGGTATTTTTGAGTTTAGCTATTCTGACAGTTGTAAGATGGTATCTCAAAGTTGTTTTGATTTGCATTTCCCTGATTGCTAAGGATGTTGAGCATGACCTTAAGTGTCTTTTGGCCATTTGAAGTTCTTCTGTTGAGAATTCTCTGTTCAGAAGAGTACCCCATTTTTTATTTGGATTAATTACAGTTTTAGTGTCTAGTTTCTTGAGTTCTTTGTATATTTTGGAGATCAGGTGTAATTTCCATTCATTAATTGTTTTTATTCTTATCTGATAAACTTTCTTAAGTCCTATTTTAATTTTTAATAGCTTGCTTTGTTTTTCAAGCCATTTGTGGATGTGTGGTGCATAACCCTGAATCTGAAGCTATGGTTAGTTTGGCCCACCTGTCATAGATGCTGGGAACCAAACTCAAGTATTGCAAGAGCAATGCACACTCTTGGTCTCTGAGACAGCTCTCCATTCCCAACTGTGATTTCTACTATGTAAAATCACAACCTTGAAAAAAAACCAACTTTTATGTGTATCTCACTGGTATATTAAAGTGGTTCCTGTTCATTCTCACGGTTCTTCATGGGAATGAATTTTCATAAGATTTGAAGGAGAAACAAATACTTCTATTAACAAAAGTTATGTAAGATCTACTAAACATTATGAATGGAAGTAAGATCTTATATGACTTATAAGATATAACTGAGGACATCTTATATTCCATGAGGTATGGCACTATTTATTTGAAAGGACTGCAATTCATTTGGCATATTTATGCCTACATGTCGAGAAGAGCTTGTTTCCTATTAGGATTTCTGCACACTGTGCCTTGACAAACAATTGCAAGTGATTAAGGTCTAAGAGAAGTCATAGACATCTGTGGGGGAACCTTTTAAAAATTGACGGTGGGAAGGATATAGCTACAAAACTGTTCCCAGAGCTAATGCTCAGGAAACGTTGTGGCAGAAGAGAGAGCAGAAAGAATATAAGAGCCAGAGAATCAGGAAGCTTCCTGTGAAACTGTGTGAGAAGTTACATCCTAAAAGTCTCAACAACACAGCTCCTTAAAGATGAGATGAACAAGGATAATAATAGACTAACCTGGATTGGGGAAACCCCACGAGGCCTCAACCCCACACAAAGAACTACAGGCAACTCGTGAATGATGGCAGGGGAAGAAACAGTCTTCCCTGGAGATTAACAGACCAATTGGTTATCCAATACCAAATGGCCAGACCTGAAAACATGCATAAAAGTAACATTATAGAATTATAGAGGTGGAGCAGGTCATATTTAGGAATACACACACACACACACATACACACACACATACACACACACACACACACACACACACACAAAGAGAGAGAGATTCATGTAACAACAATTCATGAAAAAGAGGTCATGAACTTGAATGAGAACAAGGAGGGGTATACGGGAGGGTTTTGAGAAAGGGAAGAACAGAAACGGTATAATTATAATCTCAAAAAATAAAAAGAATACTCAAAAAAGAAATTTAAAAATGAAGAAAACCAATTCACCAAGTTAAAAAAGCTGATAGTGATTTCTTCACTTTTAAAACTTACTGTGTTCTCTACCTCCTAAGATCTCACCAGACAATGGCATGGAAGAAGTTTCACAGAGCGCCAAAACTTCTGGAGAGAAAGCATACAAGAAGTTTCCGTTTGAGAGGAGAAAGAAGCCCTTTCTGCTAATTTCAGGAATGAATTGATCAGAGGGGGAAATAGAGCATGTTCTGCCACGACGATTCATGACATGGAATATCGGTAATAAAAATGGTTGTGTCTTCTAAAGGGATCTACACTCTTTTCAGTCCTTTGAGGCAGTGAGTGGGGAATCCAGAACAGGTGCAATGACCGTGTTCTCTGTGCGGAAGGAAGCAAAAGAACACCAGAGGGAAAATTTGTGATCTCAGCCTGGTCATTCTTGAGTCTTCATCTATGGAAATACTCTATCCCATAGACCAGATAAGGAGCAAAAAGAACAGCAGGGGGACACATTAGATTTGTTAATTGCCTGATAATATTTTTCAGAACCCAAACTGAGGGAGTTGTATATACTAAACAAGCGCTTTGTCTATGGCCTGCATCTCCAATGCCACATTAGACTGTAAAAGCTGCTTCCCCGTGACCGCACTTGGACCCACTCCTCAGTGTTGTGACTATGGCAACATATCATCTCTCCTGCCAGACGCGGAAACATTGAATCCACAGGTTTGAGTGGTCTCAACAAAACCATGACACAAATGACCAGAACTAGAACTCAAACAAAGTGGATATCATCTTAAAAAGGAATGTCTCACATCTGAAGACAAGAAGAGAAAGTCAGCTGGATAGGTGGAACTAAATAGCAAAATGGAAAATACAGTCTACGAATTTGTAAAATTTAGGATCTAATGTTCAAGCCCACCCTCCTCCAACTGGAAGTATTGGGTTGTTTACTGTTTGTGCTGGTCAAAGGCTATGGGAACTTTCAACTCCAGTTCAGACAAGGCCTTCTTTTTAGTGGGCTTCTCAGATTGGCCTCATCTGGAACCTATCTTTTTTGTCTTTATTTCAATTTTCTACTCTCTGACTCTCTTTGGCAACACTATCATCATTGCTCTCTCCCGAATGGACCTCCGACTGCACACTCCCATGTACTTCTTCCTCTCCCACCTCTCCTTCCTGGACCTCTGCTACACCACCAGCACTGTGCCCCAGCTCCTGATCAACCTCCATGGACTGGACAGGACCATCAGCTACAGAAGGTGTGTAGCCCAGCTCCTTATTTTTCTTGCTCTGGCTTCCACAGAGTGTCTGCTCTTGGGGGTGATGGCCTTTGACCGCTATGCAGCTGTGTGCCGTCCACTCCACTACACCACCATTATGCACCCTCAGCTGTGTCAAGCATTGGCCATCTCCTCCTGGGTAGGGGGACTTGTGAACTCTGTGATCCAGACAAGTCTCATGATGGCCATGCCTCTCTGTGGCCATAGGCTGAATCACTTCTTCTGTGAGATGCCCATATTCCTAAAATTGGTTTGTGAAGAAACAAAAAGGACCGAGGCCAAGATGTTTGTAGCTCGAACAATAGTCTTGGTCTTCCCTGCAGCACTGATTCTAGGCTCCTATGCACAGATTGCCAGGGCAGTGCTGAAGATCAAATCTATGGCTGGACGCAGGAAGGCTTTTGGAACTTGCGGCTCCCACATTCTGGTGGTCTCCCTGTTTTATGGCTCAGCCATCTACACATACTTACAACCCAAGGGCAGCTATTCCGAGAGTGAGGGGAAGTTCGTTGCTCTTTTTTATACCATTATCACCCCCATGCTCAACCCTCTGATTTACACCCTGAGGAACAAGGATGTGAAGGGGGCTCTGTGGAAGGTGCTAGGGAGAGCCACAGACTCAGAGTAAGATGGCGACGAAGGATCAGCTCAATTTTTTTATTATGGCTTTCATATTCTGCTCTAGGACCATTGGTCACTAGTAAACATGCTAATAAAACTTTTCAGGGTTAAAAAAAACCTGTCATCTACAATTGTTTTCCTACACTGTGTTGTGATGCCTTAAGGATTTATAGATAATTTTGATTATTAAAAAAATTGGGGGGGGGTTGAAACAGAGTTTCTCTGTAGACTACCAAAATTTTAACCTCCACTAGGGACCTGGGGTGGAAAGAATTCACACATGAGTTGCATGGCGTTTCTAGGCCTGCCAGGCTACAGAGGACAAACACAGCTCCGACCCAGGGCTAGAGACCTAGACCTAGGGTTCACCCAGAAGCCTACCAGGGACCTCTGGCTCCAGGCAGTCAGTCACCATTGTGGTGAGTGAGTACAGGGTGGCAAAATGGGGTGGGGGGAGAGAGAGAGAGAGAGAGAGAGAGAGAGAGAGAGAGAGAGAGAGAGAGAGGCAGCATGGTTCATGGGCTCAGAAGAGACAGTGAGGAACGAGTTGAGATGGATGCCCTGCTTACCACCCAAGACCATGATGTTATCTGGGCCTCGGCTGCTGCCAAGGGCCATGACTTGGTCCAAGGCCCTGATGCACCTGTGGGAATCTGTGTTGTTGTTCATGATTCCTGTTATTACCGAGGGCCCTATGGACATCTGGAGTCTGGGCCCCTACCTGTGACCATATTGATGTCTTGGTCTATGGCCGTACCTCAGCCAGGGTCTGCACTGATGCCTGAGGATCTTGTTGCCACTGAAAGCTGTGTGAATATCCAGAATCTGGAACCATACCTGAAGCCAAGTGGAGATTTGAGGGCCATGTTGCCATTGGGTCCATGCCAATCTGAGTGACCAGCACTGCCAACCAGGACCACGGTGCCATTGGATCCAGACTACTACCAAGGACCGTGTATGACTTTATGATCCAACTACAGCAGAGTTCTGTATTGATGCCACTGCCCTTACTGCCACTAAGGCTCATTGGGATGTCAAGGGCCTGGGCCACCACCTAGGACCAGGTTAAAATCCAAGGGTTGAGCCTTTTCTGGGGTCTTGCAGATCTGAGCAGCCTGCACTGCCACCCAGAACAATGGTGTCATCCAGGCCTGGGCTGCTGCCAGGGATCATATCTGTGTCCATGGCCCTGCCATGGCTTCAGTTGGTATTGTTGTCTGTGGCTCCAGTTACCACCAAAAGCAGTAAGGATAGGGCAACACAGAGTTGGCCCAACCCCTCACTGACTACAGCCCTAGAGAATGTGGGCCCTGCACCTAGCTGGCGCAGCATAGTAGGGCTGATCTAGTTGACTGGGGTACATGTGATCCAGCACCATTGATGCACATGAAGATCTGGCCCCATCCTTTATCTACCATATGGTGGAATAGGTGAGGGAGAGATGTCCTCCCCCATGCCCTGCCCCTTACTACAGGTAGGGCATGGGGGAGCTGCCCCTAAGTCATTAGAGAGGAAGAATTGGCTCTGGCCCCACCAGCAGCAGCTCTCAGGAGAACAGGCCCTGCACCTCTCCCAGACAGCACAGTAGAGCTGACCCTGTTTTCTGGGACACAGGTGAGCTGGCCTAGGGGCATGGGAGCAGGAGGACTGATCCTGTCCCCTCAACTACATGTGGCATGGGTGAGGAAAAAATGCCCTACCTCCCCTCGGACCTTACCGCCTGCAGCAGGTGAGGCAGCTGGCCCCAGGGTCACCAAGAATAGGAGAGTTAGCCCTACTCCTCACCAACTGTAGCAATGAGAAATCAAGCACAGTAACTTACCTGGAAAGCACACCAGAGTTGACCATGTTGGCAGGTACACAGGAGAGCAAGGCCTATGGATGTGAAAGCAGGAGAGCTGCACCTGCCTCCTCCCCCAAAATATGCCCTCCCTGCCCCTAGCAGGCTTTAGGGACATAAGAATGGAAGAGTTAGCCATGCCCCTCACCAACATCAACAGCAACAATCTGGAGAGCTGGCTCTGCACTTCAGATGGGCAACAGAGTAGAGCTGGCTCTGGTGGTATGCATGAGGGTGAACAGACCCGAGGATGTGAGAGCAGGAGAACTGTCCCCTCCCTTACTCTCTACTACACTGGGGGAGTTGGCTGGGGCAGTGCCAGAGAGCTCGTCCTGGTGGTGCCAATGAGGGAAAGCTGGTGAGCTGGCCAACCCAGCTACCACCCACATTCAGAACCAGGGCTACGAGGTAGCACACCCCAACACCTACATCATCAGATGGAGCAAGTGAAGGAGTAAAATCTACAAATCCAATGCTACAGGATCTCCATGACAGAAGGTAACAATAGGATAGCCAAGAGGAGTCCAAGTGAGGCCCCAGTATCGAGGGTGTAGCAGAAGCAAGAGGCCTCAAACCAGACCAAAGACCCACTGCAGTGACCATTAAGCAGTAAAGATGTGTGGACAAAAGGGTAAACGTGGGACTCACTGGGCCACACTGCAGCTTCCTCATCAAAACTTTTTTATTTGTTTTTGTTTGTCTTGTTTTGTTTATTGTTTTACTCTTAAATTTGTTTTGTGGCAGGTGATTGCAAGGGCAGAAGGCAGAAAGGAGGGAACAGGGAGATGAATGGTATTGGGGTATATGATGTGAAATTCACAAAGAATCAATAAAAAGTTAAAAGAAAAAGTAATTCATCTCCTTAGATATGTGTAAAATAATATTTTAGACACAAAGAAATCCTTTTTAGGTTAATTTCATATAAGAAATCACGGGTGCTCGCTTCGGCAGCACATATACTAAAATTGGAACATAACAGAGAAGATTAGCATGGCCCCTGTGCAAGGATGACATGCAAATTCGTGAGGCGTTCCATATTTTTAAGAAAACACAAACCAAGAACTGGCTGGATATGGAAAACCTAGGTAAACGAACAGAGACTACAGAATCAAGCATAACCAATAGAATACAAGAGATAGAAGAATGAATCTCAGATTCTGAAGATACCATAGAGAAAATAAACGCTCTGATCAAAGAAAACGGCAAATCCAACAAATTCTCTTCACAAAACATTCAAGAAATCTGGGACACAATAAAAAAACCAAATCTAAGAATAATAGGGATTGAAGAAGGAGAAGAATTGCAGATCAAAGGCCCAGAAAATATATTCAACAAAATTATAGAAGAAAACTTTCCCAACCTAAAGAATGATATTCCTATGAAGGTTCAAGAAGCATACAGAACACCGAATAGACTGGATCAAAAAAAAAATCCCCTCGTCATATAATAATCAAAACACAAAACATACAGATTAAAGAAAGAATATTAAGAGCTGCAAAGGAAAAAGGTCAAGTAACTTATAAAGGTAAACCTATCAGGCTTACACCGGACTTCTCTATGGAAACCATGAAAGCCAGAAGGTCCTGGATAGAGGTACTGCAGAAACTAAGAGACCATGGATGCAAACCCAGACTACTATACCCAGCCAAGCTATCATTCACTATCAACGGAGAAAACAAAATATTCCAGGATAAAAATAAATTTAAACAATTCATAGCCACAAATCCAGCCTTATAGAAAGTAATAGAAGGAAAATCACAACCCAAGGAATCCAACATTGCCAACACTGCCTACAATAACCCAGACTGCGGCGCGCTTCCTGACCAGCAGGAATGGACGACCACGAAATCGAGATTCCTTCCCAAATCACGCCTTTATTTGGAGCACTCGGTTGAGGAAAATTGGGGAAAGGGAAAAGGAGAGAAAGCGAAAGAGGAAGAGAGAGAGAGCAAAGCCCAGAGGCAGCTGCTTTTAAACGGTGGAGAGGCTTGGAAACTGTCCTGATTGGATAATACCCTTCTGCTGGTGCCCAGGGCTTTCAGGATAGGCTAGGGAACCAAGGCTCATCTGCGCATGTGCAGGCAAGGGTGCTCAGCCCCACGTGGCTAAGCCAGGTATGGACTTATATACCTCCAAGCTGCAGGACCACCTGTGCATCCAGGTGGTTCCCTACACCAGACATCTAGTGACCCTTCACAACCACAACTCAAAGAAGAGAAAAACATAAACTCTACTACACACACACAAAAAAAATAATAACCGGAATCAACAACCACTGGTCATTAATATCACTTAATATTAATGGACTCAACTCACCTATAAAAAGGCACAGACTAAGAGATTTGATACGAAAACAGGATCCAATATTCTGCTGTTTACAAGAAACACACCTCAACCACAAAGACAGACATCTACTCAGAGTAAAGGGTTGGGAAAAGGATTTCCAAGCAAACGGACTGAAGAAACAAGCAGATGTAGCCATTCTAATAACTAACAAAATTGACTTCAAACTAAAATCAATCAGAAGAGATGGAGATGGACATTTCATACTCATAACAGGAACAATTCACCAGGAGGAAGTCTCAATCCTGAATATCTATGCCCCTAATATAAAAGCACCCACTTATGTAAAAGAAAAACTCTTAGAACTCAAGGCAGTCATCAAACCACACACACTAATAGTAGGAGACTTCAACACACCTCTCTCACCAATGGACAGGTCAATCAAACAGAAACTCAACAGAGAAATAAGAGAATTACTAGAGGTAATGAATCAAATGGACTTAACAGATATCTATAGAACATTCCACCCAAAAAGGAAAGAATATACCTTCTTCTCTGCAGTTCATGGAACCTTCTCGAAAATTGACCACATACTCGGTAACAAAGCAAACTTCCACAGATACAAAAAAATATTAGTAACCACCTGTGTCTTGTCGGATCACCATGGAATAAAGTTAAAATTCAATAACAATTCGAACACCAGAAAGCCTACAAACGCGTGGAAGTTGAACAGTCAGCTACTGAATCATCCCTGGGTCAAGGAAGAAATAAAGAAAGAAATTAAAGTCTTCCTTGAATTTAATGAAAATAAAGACACAACATACTCAAACCCATGGGACACAATGAAAGCAGTGCTAAGAGGAAAGTTCATAGCACTAAGTGCCCAATTAAAGAAAATGGAGAAAGCACACATTGGAGACTTAACAGCACACCTGTAAGCTCTGGATAAAAAAGAAGCAGACTCACCCAGGAGGAGTAGAAGACTTGAAATAATCAAACTGAGGGCTGAAATCAACAAAATAGAAACACAGAAAACAATCCAAAGAATCAACGAAACAAAAAGTTGGTTCTTGGAAAAAATCAATAAGATTGACAAACCCCTATCCAAACTAATCAAACGGCAGAGAGAGAACACTCAAATTAATAAGATCAGAAATGAAAAGGGGGACATAACAACAGACACAGAGGAAATTCAGAGAATCATTAGATCTTACTACGAAAGTTTATATGCCACAAAGTTGGAAAATGTACAAGAAATGGATTAGTTTTTAGATAAATACCATTTACCAAAGTTAAATCAAGACCAGGTGAACAATCTAAATAGACCTGTTAGTCGCGAAGATTAGAAGCTGTTATCAAAAACCTCCCGACAGGAAGGATGGATATGGAATCAGGGAAGAATATATCTCAACTAAGGGAGTCATTTTAGGGTTTACAAGAGACTTGATTATAAATGGGATCCCAGGTCCAAGGAGAGATCCCCAGATTGTTCTCTAGACAGAGGAGAGGGTGCCTGAACCGGCCTTGGCCTATAACCATACTGATGAAGATTTTGCTTATCACCTTAGATCCTTCATCCGACAATGGATGGTGATACAGACGGAGACCCACATTGGAGCACCGAACTGAGCCCCCCATGGTCCAAATGAGGGGCAGAAGGAGGAAGAACATGAAAAAAAACTCAGTACTGCGAGGGGTACGATCACCCACTGATACAAAGGGACTGATCTAATGAGAGTTCACCAAGGCCAGTTGGACTGGGACTGAACGAGCATGTGATCCAACCAGATTTTCTAAATGTGGCCAGATTCTCTGAATGTGGCTGGACCGGAGCCTTTCTGAAAAGCCACTGACAATGACACTGGGACTTGTTTCCTCTGCATATACTGGATTTTTGGGATCCAGTCTGTTTGGATACTCACCTTCCTGGACCTGGAGGGAGGGGGGAGGAACTTGAACTTCCCACAGGGCTGGAAGCCCTGACTGCTCTTAGGGATGGAGAGGGAGGAGGAGGGAGAGGGGGGAGTGGAAGGGTGTTGGGAGGAGGGGCGGAAATGGAAACTTTCATAATTTAATAAACTTAAAAAAAAAAACCTCCCGATCAAAAAAAGTCCAGGGCCAGATGGTTTCAATGCAGAATTCTACCAGAACTTTCAAGAAGAGCTGATACCTATACTCCTTAAGGTATTTCACAATATAGAAACAGAAGAGTCATTGCCAAACTCTTTTTATGAAGCTACAGTTACCCTGATATCAAAACCACATAAAGACACAACCAAGAAAGAGAATTACAGACCAATCTCACTCATGAACATCGACGCAAAAATTTTCAACAAAATCCTGGCAAACCGAATCCATGAACACATTAGAAAAATTATCCATTATGATCAAGTAGGCTTCATCCCAGAGATGCAGGGATGGTTCAACATAGGCAAATCTATCAATGTAATCCATCATATAAATAAACTGAAAGAAAAAACCATATAATCATTTCATTAGATGCTGAAAAAGCATTTGACAAAATTCAACATCCCTTTATGATAAAGTGTTGAAGAGATTGGGGATACAAGGATCATACCTAAATATAATAAAAGCTATTTACAGCAAGCCGTCAGCTAATATCAAACTGAACGGAGAGAAACTCAAAGCCATTCCATTGAAATCAGGAACACGACAAGGCTGTCCACTCTCCCCATACCTCTTCAATATAGTGCTTGAAGTTCTAGCAATAGCAATACGACAACATAAGGGGATCAAGGGGATTCAAGTTGGAAAGGAAGAAGTTAAACTCTCGTTATTTGCAGACGATATGATAGTATACATGAGCGACCCCAAAAACTCTACCAAAGAACTCGTGCAGCTGATAAACACCTTCAGTAATGTGGCAGGATACAAGATCAACTCCAAAAAATCAGTTGCCCTCCAATACACAAAGGATAAAGAAGCAGGGAGGGAAATCAGAGAAACTTCACCTTTCACGATAGTCACAAATAGCATAAAATATCTTGGGATAACTCTGACCAAGGTAGTGAAAGACCTATTTGACAAGAACTTTAAGTCTTTGAAGAAAGAAATTGAGGAGGATACCAGAAAATGGAAAGATCTCCCTTGCTCTTGGATTGGGAGGATCAACATAGTAAAAATGGAAATTTTACCAAGAGCAAGCTATAGATTCAATGCAATCCCCATCAAAATCCCATCAAACTTCTTCACAGACATTGAGAGAATAATAATTAATTTTATATGGAAAAACAAAAAACCCAGGATAGCCAAAACAATCTTATATAACAAAGGAACTTCTGGAGGTATAACCATCCCTGACTTCAAACTCTATTACACAGCTACAGTATTGAAAACAGCTTGGTACTGGCATAAGAACAGAGAAGTCGACCTATGGAATCGAATAGAAGACCCAGATATTAACCCACAAACCTATGAACACTTGATTTTCGACAAGGGAGCTAAAGTTGTGCAATGGAAGAAGGAAAGCATCTTTAACAAATGGTGCTGGCATAACAGGATGTCAACGTGTAGAAGAATGAAAGTAGATCCATATCTATCACCATGCACAAAAATCAAGTCCAAATGGATTAAAGACCTCAACATTAATCTGACCACTTTAAACCAGATAGAAGAGAAAGTGGGAAGTAGTCTACAAGATATAGGCACAGGAGACCACTTCCTAGGTAGAACCCCAGGAGCACAGACAATAAGAGAATCAATGAATAAATGGGACCTCCTGAAACTGAGAAGCTTCTGTAAAGCAAAAGGCACTGTCAGTAAGACAAAAGAGCTACCTTCTGACTGGGAGAAGATCTTCACCAACCCCTCATCAGACAAAGGTCTGATCTCCAAAATATACAAAGAACTCAAGAAACTTGACACTAAAACTCTAATTAACCCAATTAAAAAATGGGATGCTGATCTGAACAGAGAATTCTCAACAGAAGAACTTCGAATGTCCAAAAGACACTTAAGGTCATGCTCAACATCTTTAGCAATCAGGGAAATGCAAATCAATACAACTATGAGATACCATTTTACACTGGTCAGATTAACTAAAGTCAAAAACACCAATGATAGCCTATGCTGGAGAGGATGTGGAGAGAGGGGAACTCTCATCCATTGTTGGTGGGAATGCAAACTTGTGCAGCCACTGTGGAAATCAGTGTGGCGGTTTCTCAGGAAACTGGGAGTCAACCTCCCTCAAGACCCAGCAATTCCACTCTTGGGAATATACCCAAGAGATGCCCTATCATACCACAAAAGCATTTGTTCAACTATGTTCATAGCAGCACTATTTGTAATAACCAGATCATGGAAACAACCTAGGTGCCCCTCAATAGAAGAATGGTTAAAAAAGGTGTGGAACATATACACATTAGAGTTTTACTCAGCGGTAAAAAACAATGACATCTTGAATTTTGCATGGAAATGGATGGACATAGAAAACGCTTTACTGAGTGAAGTAAGCCAGACACAAAAAGAGGAATATGGTATGTGTTCACTCATATGTGGATTCTAGCCATAATTAAAGGTCTTTGAGCCTATTATTCGTGATCCTAGAGAAGATAAATAAGAAGGTGAACCTGAAGAAAATCATGTAGTTATCCTCCTGGAGATTGGAAGTAGACAAGAGTGCCAGGCAACCTCGGGTGCATGGGGAGATGGGGGGATTGTTGGAAGGGGAGAGGGTTAGAGAGAAGGGAGTAGGGGAGGAATGGGGAAAGCTCGGGGGATTGGGATGGGGGGAGGGAGGAAGGATGGATATGGGATCAGGGAAGTATATATCTCAACTAAGGGAGTCATTTTAGGGTTTACAAGAGACTTGATTATAAGGGGGATCCCAGGTCCAAGGAGAGATCCCCAGATTGTTCTCTGGACAGAGGAGAGGGTGCCTGAACCGGCCTTGGCCCATAACCATACAGATGAATATTTTGCATATCACCATAGAAACTTCATCTGGCGATGGATGGAGATAGAGACAGAGATCCACATTGGAACACTGGACTTAACTCCCTTGGTCCAAACGAGAAGCAGAAGGAAAGAGAACGTGAGCAAAGAAGGCAAGACCAGAGGGAACCTTCACCCGTTGATGGATGGAGATTGAGACAGAGAACCACATTGGAGCACTGGACTGAGCCCCCAAGGTCTAAATGAGGAGCAGAAGGAGGGAAAACATGAACAAGAAAGGCGAGACCATGAGGAGTGCGTTCACCCACTGATAAAAGGGGACTGATCTAATGAGAGTTCACCAAGGCCAATTGGACTGGGACTGAACGAGGGCGTGATCCAACCAGATTCTCTGAATGTGGCCAGATTTTCTGAATGTGGCTGGCTCAGGGTCTTTCTGAAAAGCCATTGACAATGACACTGGGACTTGCTTCCTCTGCATATACTGGATTTTTGGGATCCAGTCTGTTTGGATGCTCACCTTCCTGGACCTGGAGGGAGGGGGGAGGAACTTGAACTTCCCACAGGGCTGGAAACCCTGACTGCTCTTAGGGATGGAGAGGGAGGAGGAGAGGGAGTGGGGGGAGTAGGAGGGTGTTGGGAGGAGGGGCAGAAATGGAAACTTTTATAAATTAATAAACTTTTATTTAAAAAATTTGAATTACGTTATAATGACAGTCCCCCCCTGAAAAAAAGAAAGAAATCACAGTTATAAAATATAAGTACTTGGTGAAATATTAAAATTTTTTGAAAAGATAAAAAAAAGTTAACTCCCAACACTGCATAGAACCATACTATTTTTTCAGTATATAAATTGGAATATATTGAGGAAATATTGTTCTTGAGTTTGTTATTGATGAAACAGAACAATAGGAAAACATAATTGTGCAGGCTGTGGTGTTTGTTTTATTTTTTTGTCAATCTCACAAAAACTAGAGTCATCTGGGAAGAGAAAACATCAATTGAAGAACTGGCTTCATCATAGTGACCTGTAGGAAAATGCCCTGTGGAGGCATTTCCGGATTGGTGATTGATGTAGAAGGGCCCAGCACTATGGGTGGCACACCGCTCTCCTGCCCAAGCAAATGATCCTGGATGATATAAAAAGCAAACTAAGTAAAACATGGGAAGCAAACCAGTAAACAGCATCCCTCCAAGACCTCTGCTTCAGTTCTTCCCTCCAGGTTCCAGCCTTGAGTGACTGTGCTGACCTCCCTCAGTGTTGGACTAAAACTAAGGGAGTTGAAGATGAAATCAACTCCTTTCTTCCAGTGTTGCTCTTGATTGTGGTGCTTTACCACAGCCGTAGGAAGTAACCTAGGACAATAGTGATACATTCAATTTGTGTGTGAGAGAGATATAAAACAAACTCTCCTTAAACATATCTCCTTTATGATACAGATAAATGAGACCATGAAAATAATATGTGTGGTTGATACAGCATACTTCAAATGGAAAGGGAATTTGGCCTGATTGGTCAAGGAAATAAAGAAATAAGACGGAAATAAATGCAGGCTGAGAAATTTCTGATGGTAAATTCTAAAAGTCAGGTTATGGGGATACAGCATAGAACTGGATTTGGACAGTGTATGGGGAATATAAAAAATCTGAAGACTACATTCAATGGCGTAGAGAGCCCATCCATGAGTTGTAATTGCCACACTGGGACTCAGACATCTCCAAGGCCATCATTGCCAAACAATTTTTCTTTGCTGCTACTGAGGAGTCTTTGACAATTTCCCCAGGGCATGTGAGATGCACTAAGTTAAGAGGAGGTTTGATAATACGTGAGTTATTATATGGGAGGCCATGTCTCTCTGGTAAAGGGTAATACAGAGTACACTGGGAAAATGCTGCCATCCCATAGGCTGTGATCACCAGTGAGAAGACTCCTACTGGGAAAGGGAGTCATGAACAATCATAAAAAATAAGTAAGTTCTCCAGATAAGAGCTCTCATTCAAGGCCGGGTCTCTACAACATAAATCAGTTCTACCTAGAGCATCTCTAGATGCAGGTGGGTCACACATCACCCTTGACACCAAGAAAACTGAAGATGGTAAGGCAACGGTTTCCTTTCCCAGAGCTCTGAGTGAGTACTGACGGGCTAAGCTAAACTAGCCTCACAATTTTAAACCAGTAATATTCCATTATATAATTAACACGGGATTTCACTGTACTGAATACCTGGTTTGAGGATAGAGAAATGTTAAAACAAAACAATAAATTTTATCATTAATGATCTTTCTCTGATATCCACTTGTTTGACTACTCACAAGATATAAATAATATCCTGAAAGTTAGAAGATAAAAAATTAGGGGTGTAGCCAACAGTTATTGAAGTGAAATCAAGGAAGCCTTGGAATATTAGACAATAACAGAGACTTGATCTCAGAGTTGACATTTGATATCAGAAGTCACTGTGAAAACAGACAACTCAATGCAGTCATTGTCTACTAAACTATCTGGGTTCAAGCCTTGATTATCTGATATTATACCAGAAAATTTTGCAGTTATATTTGGGATGTGAAAGATAATAAAGATCACCCTAAAAATTCTGAAATTGGAAGAGATGCTGTGCAATTCTTAGTGTGGAAGCAATATAGTCCAGGCCAGTTATTTTATCTTCTATAAAATAACAGTTTTTAGAAGAGTCGATGTTAGTGGGAGAGCATTAGTAGGACACTTTGATGTCTAGAAAGGTTTTAAAGTAAGTTAACATCTCCAACAATAACAAAAAAACCACATATACAGGCAGAACAGGTGGAAGTGAAATCAGAAGATGTGGGAAGAAATGAGCGACATCTTCTTTGCTCGGGTAGATTGACTGTCATTATGTGAATGCCATTCAACCATATTCTGAAAATGTCATGCAATTAGTTGACAGCAGGTTGCTCATGATGGTTGTAGCCTATAATCCCAACACTTGAAGGAAAAGGCAGGAGGATGTGAGGTCAAGGTCTGTCTAGACTACACAGTGAGTCCATATCTTTTATAGGTAGACTCACCGTGAGGATGTTTCATGAGCACTGTTTCTGATGCCTGATCACAAATGTTACATAGAGAGCTCATGCATAGGCACACAGATGTGCGCACATACTCAGACATAAACACATACTTCAACATAGATGACTACTGACTATTATACTTCAGAAAGCCAATACATAAACGTCAAAATACCTTATGTATGCCAAAGAGATTACAAGCAGGGATGCAACCTTTAAAAACTTAAGATCAGAAAAATAATGAAAAATCACAGCTGAGCGGGTGAGTCCAAATCATCCCAAATATTTGTTTGATGCAGGACCATTTTCCTAACATCCTGAAATGTTCAACTTTCAGAATCTGATATGGAAGTTTTGACTTTTGTGAATACCAAATTTTTCTAGGCACTCTATTTTTATACATCTCTGCTTTAAAAATGTCTTCACACTGAGCTACAAAAGTATAAAGTTACAGCAAGATGATTTTGAACAACTGGTGGGTGGTTGAGAGGAAATCATTAATAATCAGTACCTTTTACATTGGCTAACTTCATTTCATTTTTACTGGATGAAATATGAATGCAATATAAAAGGAAATACAAATTGTTGAAGTGTTACTCTTCTTGGCTATGAAATCCAGTAGAACCTGAAGGTCATTGTTTTCCTCTGTGAATGGAGGGAAGTCAGTTAGAAAAGACCTATGTCTATATATGTGTAGCCTAAGAAGCCTGCCCCTTCTTCACCCACAGGTACTGAACCTACAAGAAAAAGCACAGAGCTGCCTAGCCCCTGAGCCAGGGTGACAAAAGTCAAAATCAGCCTGAGCTATGACATATGTGACTAGGAATGATTTGTGACCTCTGCCAGAGGCCATCATTGCATTCGTGTGAGGAGTAGTTTACCGGTGTCCTTAAAGGTTGCAAAAGGCTCCCAAGAGATTTTCTTTTCATGATTCAGAATGTATTTTCAAGAAGATGCCAGTTACCAGAGTGAAGAAAAACTATGACTGACTGAGAAGTTGTCATAACTGCAGCAGCTGGTACCTGAGTGATAGATGCATGAGCAGTGTGCAGACACGGGGAGCTGGGAACTGATGGCATCAGCCTGGAGATAAATAGGACATTTCAGGTAAACACAGGTACTGTGGTTGGGCAGAGCGGTGTGCCCTCTGCAGGACTCTAGGCAATAGAAAGCAGTCCATATCCCCCACAGGTAAATCACACATGCAACCACTTGTGCCAAGATCTTGTTTCCACAGAAGGAAGTCAATGGAGAATGGGGTGGGGAAGTCTTCACCTTTGGAACTACCTGGCATTGGGAATCTCACCTTGTACCCCAGATCTCCTAATAAAAGAACAGCTCTCAGGGAAGCAGGATATTGTCACAGCCCACTTCTTAAGCAATACTGTAATCGCTGCAAGAATTCATGCTCTCCTAAGGGACCGCTAAAGAGCTGGTACAAGGGAGTACTTCAGGGTCAAGGACCTATGGAGGACTTTCATGTACAAACCATTATTCTAGGCACCAAGAGCAGATGGCTGAATGAGATAGGTCAACTTTTGGATCTAATTTCAGACACGGTGACTATCCTGAACTACATTTTTCCAGAACTGGTTGCATGAGGTAGAGTGAAAATTAATGAAGGAATTTAGCAAGAGAAAGTAGAAATGATAGATCGACGAGGAGTCAAAAAGATAATTACCCATAAATATGGCAGGGGTAACTGAAAGACATAGTGAGGAAAGACATAAAGGGCTGAAGAAATGCACATGGGTTTTATCAAACAAGTTCTGGGTTTAAGAATGTGTACAGGTGTGGGAGATTCAGCATTTGGTGGACCGGTGGAAGGAATGACTTCCAGGCTCACTTCTACACCAAAGCGTATTATGTTGTATCTAGTCTCAGCTTGCATTTGATAAAATTCCATAGCTAAGTCAGCCCTGCTTGTTTTATTTACTCTTTGGTAGATACATTCAAATCATTTTTCCTTTCTACTTTTTAAATGCGTGGCTTAAAACCTTTCAATTTTATCTTTTCCATTCTGGTTTTGTCCAGCTAAAAGTTTACAGTTCAAGCGAATTCTTTCTTACATGTTGGTAGCCACTTAACGGTCTACAGCACCTTCTTTAGTTATGCTGGGATCCTTTGGGATTCCAATCCCAGCATCTTCCATATGGTCAGTCTAATTGTGTTGTTGGAGCCCGCTAGTTAGTCCCAGCTGCCCAACCCCAAATACCCACACAGAAACTGTATTATTTAGGCCACTGCTTGGCCCATTAGTTCTAGCTTCTTATTGGCTAACTCTTATATCTTAATTCAACCCTTTTCTAGTAATCTGTGTATCACCATACGGCTATGGCATACCAGGCAAAGTTCTGGTGTCTGTGTCTGGTGGGGCTACAGGACTTCTCTGTGACTCTGCTCTGCCTTCCTTCTTTCAGCATTCAGTTTAGTTTTTCCTGCCTAGCTAAGTTCTGCTCTGCTATATGGCCAAAGTAATCCTTTATTAACCAATGGTATTCACAACATATAGAAGGGAATCCCACACTGCAATTGTGTACTTCAATCATAATAACTGGTCTACATATCATTAGAATCATCATTGATAGGATGGAGACAATTAAATACTTACACTACTAATTGAGAAGCAGTATGAAAGCATGAATTCTTCCCTAATTTCAAGAAAACAAATGAGTCGGTAATTGAAAAAGGCATAAACACATGACACTTTGAGCTTAGCTGTGTAGAGAAACTTCTGGTAGAAGTACATGCTGTTATTTTGTATCCTTTCAGAGAGTTTCACAGCACTTAATCCTCATCAAAATCTTGTAAAGATGATTACTTTATACTGTGTGAAGCAAGCCTCCAGAAGGTGATAAAGTCCGTATGCAAAGGTGAGTGCAGCCATCATAAACAGCTGTACTCAACTGCCGTAGTCGTCCAAAACCATCTTAGCTGTCCTGATTACACTGTATGTATTCATGATCTGTTTCCCAATTCACCTCGTCTTCATATTTCCCACAGAGGCTTCAAGCACGGTAGTCAAGTACCGTCCTGGAGTGATTATTCCAGCCAGGGCTCTGTTGGTGATGTTCAGTATAGCAGACTCAGTAAAAAGAGTAATGTAATGTGTCAATTTGTCAGATCTGTTGTATGGAGTATAGGTGAAGGTTCTGTTGGCTACTGACATCTTTTTCTGCTTTCCTGTATCCTATTCAGATTTTTAAAAATATGATAAACATCCACTAATATGGTATATTTATTCACACCCTGCTGATACAGTTTGTTAAAGCGCATTCATAGTTAATTCTCAAAGTTGCAAGAAGACATGGTTTTCTAAGATTGGGAAGGAGAGTCAAATGTTTCCCTCAAGCTATTTAATATCTACTACAAGTCATAAGTGAAATTCACATAAATTTTAATGCCTCCTATATACTGTAAGATAGGACATTACCTTTTCCCCCTGTGTTCCTAAGTGCCTAGGAGCTTCTCAGCTTGGAAGATCAAGAATTGTTAATTAATTTATTGAGTTCATTATAAGAATTCTTATAATGATGGGGCAGCGACCGTTAAAAACCTTGTGCTACTAATTCAAACACAGTCTGAAAGTACAGATGAAAACCATGCAAAGAAATTTTGACTTGAGAGGAGAAGACATCTTTTCCTGGGAAGTTCAGGGGTGGTTTTATTAGTGGGATGAAAGTGGGCACATATTGCTGATGTGGGAGTCCCCTCTGTGTGCTGTGATTACCATTAATGAATAAAAAAAACTGCCTTAGCCTGTTGATAGGGCAGAGCTAAGGTAGGCAGGGAGGACTGGACTGAATGCTGGGAGAAACAAGGGCAGAGTCAGAGAGACACCATGGATCCATCCCCAGAGACGTGCTGAAACTTTGCTGGTGAGCCATGATCTCGTGGTCATACACAGATAAATGGAGATGGGTTAAATTAAGATGTAAGAGTTATCCAATAAGAAGTTAGAGCTAATGGGTCAAGCAATATTTTAATTAATACAAAATATTTTGTATTAATACAAAATTATTACAAATAATTACAAAATTAGTTTCTGTGTGATTATTTTGGTTCTGGGCAGCCTGGACAAACAAGCAGGCCTCTTCCAACATGTTGCAGGCATGGTAATACATGGAAAGTCACATATTTATCATGAGTAGTTTTGTTTTTCTACATAGACAGATGTAACTCTCTTTGGTCCTTCTGACAGGGCCTGTTGACTTCAATGAGTCTTCTGTGAGCTCTGGGGCAAGGAGGCAGAATTGTGTTCTCAGCCTGGCTAATTTTGGATCTTTAGCTACTTGAAGAATTCTGCCTCCTAAACCAAAAAGAGGAACAAATGAGAGAAGCACTATGCTATCTCTTTGTGAGGTTCATGTTATCCATGTATGTATTTTGGTTTTCTTGGGTGCTGGGGGTTGGACATAGGATCTTACACATGCTAGACAACTTCTTTATCTGTCATCTGCACCTCAAACCCCACATTAAGTTTTTAACAAAATTTTTATTAATTCTTTATGAATTTCATATGCTGTACTTTTAACACATCCCTATTCCCCTAAATCCCCATAACCACCTTCTCTACCTTCTATCCAAATTTGAGATTTCTTTTCTTTTCCCCATTCAGTCCAGCTTGTGTTGCTCATCTAGTCTTGAGAGTGGCGCCTGCTCTGGTGTCTGCTCAACCTGTTAGGGGTCGCATCATTAAATAATACCGACTCTTCAACTCCCAGCAGTTATCAAATGCCAACATTAGATTTTTAAATGCATTTTCCAGGTACGGCATTTGGATTTGTATCTCAGCACCATCAGAGAAGCAGTATAGAATTTCTACCTTCAGACAAAGAAACATTGGGCCCAAAGGACTAAGTTACCTGGAAAAATCCAGGTAGCAAGATTGGAGTTCTAACAAGGGTCACAACACCTTAAACCACTGATTTCCTATCTGAAGAACAGAAGAGAAAGACTGGAACAATGGGATGGATCAGCAAATGAGAAGAGGATGAGCATGAGCTCTGAGTATCTGTAGAATATTGACAGTAGTGTTTCAACCCATGCTCCTCACAGGAAATAGAGTTGAGTTTTAGTTTGTACAAGTGAAATGCTATGGGAAATTCCAACTCCACTTCACAAGCGAGTTTCATTTTGGTGGGTTTCTCAGATTGGCCTCAACTACAGGGCTTCTTTTTTGTTTTTATTTTGATCTTCTACTCCCTAACTGTCCTTGGCAATACAACCATCATCGCTCTTGCAAGACTGGACGTTCGATTACACACTCCCATGTACTTCTTCCTCTCCAATCTCTCCTTCCTGGACCTCTGCTACACCACCAGCACTGTGCCCCAGCTCCTGATCAACCTCCATGGACTTGACAAGACCATCAGCTATGGCGGGTGTGTGGCCCAGCTGTACATATTTCTTGCTCTGGGCTCTACTGAGTGTGTGCTCCTGGTGGTGATGGCCTTTGACCGCTATGCTGCTGTGTGTCGTCCCCTGCACTACACAATCATTATGCACCCTGTTCTATGCCAGGCATTGGCTATTGCTTCATGGGTAGGAGGCTTCATAAACTCTCTGATCCAGACAAGCCTCATGATGGCCATGCCGCTCTGTGGCCATGAACTAAATCACTTCTTCTGTGAGATGCCGGTTCTCCTGAAGTTGGCCTGTGAGGACACGGGAGGAACAGAGGCCAAGATGTTTGTGGCCAGAGTGGTGATTGTTGCAGTTCCAGCCATACTCATTCTTGGCTCCTATGCACAGATTGCCAGGGCGGTGCTGAAGATCAAGTCCATGGCTGGACGCAGAAAGGCTTTTGGAACTTGTGGGTCCCACCTTGTGGTAGTTTCTCTGTTTTATGGCTCGGCCATCTACACATACTTACAACCCAAGGGCAGCTATTCCGAGAGTGAGGGGAAGTTTGTTGCTCTTTTCTATACCATCGTCACCCCTATGCTCAACCCTCTGATTTACACCCTGAGGAACAAGGATGTGAAGGGGGCTCTGTGGAAGGTGCTAGGGAGAGCCACAGACTCAGAGTAAGATGAGGAAGAAGGACCAGCTCATTTTCCCGTTATAGGTTTCTTACTCTCTTCTAGGGTCATCGGTCATGAGTAAACATCCTTCCGTAGACCTCAGAGTTTTAGTGTCTTTCTATTGCAGAGCTTGGTATCAGTTGAGCTTCTTTCTATGTCGCTGACAGAGAATGAAAGTTGACTTATATCACAACATTCTAAAGAAGGCTGGGGAAGACAGGATGCTAACTACATTCAGAGAGTGTACAGAGGGTGGACTCTCAGAGAGAAGAAAGGCGCAGTAAAGTTGTCATCACCTTGTCCAAATGTCTCTGATTCCTGCCAGGGTACCCCAAAGGAAACACAGATCTTAATACAAATACATGAGTCACTACTATGTATTTTAGTGAAAAAACATGGGGAAAAAATCATACTCAGAATCTAAAGAATTATCTCTTAATTCGGCCTTCCCTAGCTACTGATCTCTTGAGCATGGATAATTTCTTATTGCATGTTTGTGACTTTACTGTTTCCATAAATGTGTGAGAAAAGGCCTGACAGGAAGGTTACACAAACTCCACCCCAAGCAATGGAAATGTTTCATCGAGTTCAGAGGGATGGTGACAAATAAAAATAATTGGATTCAATAATTGATCAGTAACCTTTGATAAATGTCTCTATATCAGTTACTTTTTTCATTGTTAGGACCAAATATCAGAATACTTAAAATAAAGACTTATTTTGCTCATGGTTTCGGGAGGTTCAGTCTCTCAGGATACAGGCGCCAAGCCCTTCACATCATGGTTGACCAGGAAGCAGAGAGAGGGAAAGTGCAGGCACTCTGCTGGTTTTCTCCTTTTCCCTCTTATTCTCTCTAACCCACCAAGTCCATGGATCTTGTCATGTTCATTCTCCTTGGGTAAATGTATTCACAGACACATCCAAAGATATGTCTCAGAATTGACTCCTCGGTGTTTCTAAATCTACTCCGGTTATCAAAGAAGATGGATCATTATAAGACTACTCATGGTTAACCTGAAACCCAAACATATATTCAGTCTGTCTCCATGAGTCCCATTAATCTTAACAATTCTAGAACTGTTCAAAAGGTCAACTTAAAATTCTTCTATGAGACTCAAGGCAAACTCTTGACTACAAGCCATTGTAAACATTGAAAAAAATTATGGCCTGTAGGTGGTGGCACATGCCTTTAATCCCAGCACTCAGGAGGCAGAGTCAGGCGATCTCTTGAGTTTTAAACCCCCATGGTCTACAGGGTGAGTTTAAGGACAGCCAAAATCTATATAGAGTAACCCTATCTCAAAAAAGAAGAAGATTTTATATGGTTTCAACATACAATAACAAAGAAGGACCATTCTTATTCCAAAATGGAGGTATGGGAGCATAGAAAGGAGAGATGGTGCCAAACCAAGACTGAAACCCAGCAGGTCATACACTAAAACCTGCAGCTTGGTGTCATCATCCAGGTCACGTAGTGGCATGATTCTAATTCCAAAGGGCATGTATTTTGACAATAGATGCTTAAAATTCTCTCAGGGATAAAGTCTCTTTTTAATATTAATTTTTCTAACTCTCCTTTACCACCTCACACAGAGTCAGCCTCTATCTGACACCTTATGTTGAAGTCTTCCTCTTCATAAATTTTTACCATATCGAGGCATCTGTAGACATTTTCATTAATCATCAAACAGTATTATAGAATAGGTCACATAATCATCTCCCTGATGGAGAAATTGAGTCTTAAATACATTTTTAAAAAAAAAAAAACCTCGAGGATTTAAAGCTTGTAATCCACAGCAGTTTTCCTACATTGTGTTATGATTCCCTAAGTGTTCATAGATAAGTTTGTTTTTGTTTTGTTTTGTTTTTATTTTTTAAATTTTTTATTAAAATTTTCCACCTCCTCCCCTCCTCCCATTTCCCTCCCCCTCCACACTTCTCCTCCCTCTCCAGTCCTAAGAGCATTCAGAGTGCCCTGCCCTGTGGGAAGTCCAAGGCCCTCCCCCCTCCATCCAGGTCTAGGAAGGTGTGTATCCAAACAGACTAGTCTCCCAAAAAGCCAGTATATGCAGTAGAATCACAACCTAGTGCCATTATCATTGGCGTCTCAGCAAGCCCTCATTGTCAGCAGCATTCAGAGAGTCCAGTCTGATCACATGCTCAGAGCCTTCATCTGGCAATGGATGGAGATAGAGACAGAGACCCACACTGGAGCACTGGACTGAGCCCCCAAGGTCCAGATGATAACAGAAGGAAGGAGAACATGAACAAGGAAGCCAGGACCGCGAGGGCTGCATCCACCCACTGAGACAGTGTGACTGATCTAATGGGAGCTCACCAAGGCCAGCTAGACTGAGACTGAGCGAGCATATGAAACTGTATTATTTAAAACACTGCTTGGCCAATTTCTTAAACGTCTTGCTAGCCAGTTCCTACATGGAGAATCAACCCATCTCCATTATGAGGCTTGTGGCCTATCGGCCAGGTTCTGCTGTCTGTATTCAGCAGGACTACATGACGTATGAAGGAAGGCGGGAAGAGAAGTCACAGATAATTTTGATTATTCAAATTTTAACTATTGCTAGGGACCTGTAGTGCGAGGATTTCACCCACTAGGCTTTTGCAGGTTCTAGACCTGGCAGGCTGTGGAAGACAAACACAGCTCCATCCCAGGGCTAAAGACCTAGAATGACCCACAAGTCCGCCAGGCACCTCTATTGCCAGGCATTAAGTCAGTCACCATTATGGTGAGTGTGTATGGGGTGGCAAAATGGAGGAGGGGCAGATGGAGGGAGGGAGGGAGGGAGGGAGGGAGGGAGAGAGAGAGAGAGAGAGAGAGAGAGAGAGAGAGAGAGAGAGAGAGAGAACAGCTTGTGTGCTGAAAGAGAGGCAGATCTGAAGAGGTGATAAGGAACAAGCTGAGGAGGATGTCCGGCTTGCCACCCAGGGCCATGGCAATGTCTGAATCTGGACTGCTGCCAAGGGCCAAGACTTAATCTAGGGCCCTGATGCAGTTGTGGGGTCTGTGTTGATGTCTATGGCTCTTGTTATCACAGAGGGTCCTGTGGACGCCTGGATTCAGGTCCCCTACCTGTGACCATGCTGATGTCTGGGTCTGTGGCCCTGCCTCAGCCATGGTCTACAGTGATTGATGTCTGAGGATCCTGTTACCATTAAAGACCGGGTGAATGCCAGGAACCTGGACCCACACCTGGGGCCATGTGGGGGTTGGGGACCATGCTGCCATTGAGTCCTTGACACTCTGAGTGACCAGCGCTACCAAATGGGACCATGGTAACATCCGGCTAGGGCTACTGCCAAGGACCATGTCTGGGTCCCATGGTCCAACCACAACTGAATTCTGTATTGATGTCCATGGCCCATAATGCCACTAAAGGCCACATGGATATCAAGGGCCTGGGCCACCACCTAGGGCCAGGTTAGTGTCCAATTATTGAGCCTCTGCTGGGACCATGCCACCCACGGCCTTGGTGTCATTCAAGGAACCATGTCTGTGGCAGTGGCCCTGCCACAGCTTCGGTCTGTGTTGTCATCTGTGGTTCCTGCTACCACTAAAAGCAGTAAGGATAGGGCAGCACCGAGTTGGCCCCGCCCCTCACTGACTACAGCACAAGGGAGAATGGATCCTGCCCCTCACCAAATGCAGGACTCAGTGTGGGCCTTGCACCTAGCCAGGGCAGCACAGTAGAGCTGACCCTCTGGCCAGGGCATAAGTGTCCCAGAGCTGTGAATACGCATGGAAGATGTGGTTCCTCATTTCATCTGCCATATGGTAGAATGGAAGACAGAAAGATGACCTCCCCCATGCCCTGACCCTCATCACAGTAGGGCATGGGGGAGCTGCCCCTAAGGTCATTAGAGAGAGAGGATTGGCACTGTCCCCCCATCAGCAGCACCCAGGAGAGCAAGCTCTGCACCTTACCTGGGCAGAATAATAGAGTTGACCGTGTCTTCTGGGGTACAGGTGTGCTGGTCCAGGGCATGAGATCAGGAAAATTGACTCTGTTCCCCTTCATCTGCCATGTGGGATGGGTGAGGAAAAATACCCTACCTCCCCTCACCCCTTATACCTGCAGCAAGTGAGAGAGTGGGTCCTACCCTTCACCAACTGCAGCAATGAAAGAGCAGACATGGCACCTGGCCTGGGCAGCACTGTAGAGCTGATCCTGTGGGCAGAAACACAGGTGAGCCAGGCCAGTGGATGTGAGACCCTGCTCCGTCCCTCAAAATATGCCCTCCCTACCCCTAGCAGGCCTGGGGGGGCCATAATAATGGAAGAGTTGGCACTGCTCCTCACCAACACCAATGGCAACAACCTGGAGAGCTGGCCTTGCACTTCAGCTGGGCAACACAATAGAGCTGGCTCTGGTGGTACGCATGAGGGTGAGCAGACCCGAGGGCATGAGAGCAGGAGAACTGTCCCCTCCCTTACTCTCTGCTATACTGGGGGAGTTGACTGGGGCAGTGCCAGAGAGCTCATCCTGGTGGTGCCGATGAGGGAAAGCTGGTGAGCTGGCCAACCCAGCTACCACCCACATCCAGAACCAGGACTACGAGGTAGCCCACGCCAACACCTACATCACTTATAAACAAATGGAACAAGGGAAGGGGTGAAATCTACAAATCCAATGCTGCAGGATCTCCATGACAGAAGGTAACAATAGGATAGCCAAGAGGAGTCCGAGTGAGGGCCCAGTATCCAGGGTGTAGCAGAAGCAAGAGGCCTCAAACCAGACCAAAGACCCACTGCAGTGACCATTGAGCAGTAAAGATGTGTGGACTAAAGGGTAAACGTGGTACTCACTGGGCCACATTGCAGCTCCCACACCAACATTTCCTTACTTGTTTTTGTGTGTTTGTTTTGTGTGGTGTTTTGGGTTTTTTGTTCTGTTTTGCTTTACTTTTAAATTTTGTTTCAGGACAGTGGTTACAAGGGCAGAGGGCAGAAGGGAAGGGACAAGGAATTGAATGGGATCGGGATGCATGGTGTGAAATCCACAAAGCATTAATACAACATTTTTGAAAGAAATTCAGCTCTCTCTATATATGTAAAATATTCTTTTAGACACAAATAAATTCTTTTTGACTTGATTTCATACAAGAAATCATGGTTATAAAATTTAAGTACTTGGTGAAATATTAATGTTTTTTTAAAAAACTAAAAAAACTAACTCACTACACTGAATAAAATCATGTTAATTTTCAGTACATAAACTGGAATATATTGATAAAATATTGTGTTCTTAAGTTTTTTATTGATGAAACAAGACAATAAGAAAACATAATTGTGTAGGTTGTGTGTTTTTTTCCCAACCTGACATAAGCTAAAGTCATCTGGGAAGAGAAAACATCAACTGAAGAGTTGGTTCCATCATATTGTCCTGTAGGAAACTCTGTGGGGGCTTTTTCTGGATTGGTGGGTGTAGGAGGCACAGCACTGTGGACTGGGTGAGATAAAAAGGAAACTAAGCAAAACATGGGAAGCAAACCAGTAAGCAGCACCCCTCCAGGGCCTCTGCTTCAGTTCTTGCTTCCAGGTTCCGGCCTTGAGTTACTGTGCTGACTTCCCTCAGTATTGGACTAAAACCGGGGAATCATGAGATAAAATCAACTCCTTTCTTCCAGGGTTACTCTTGATTGTGGTGCTTTACCACAGCCGTAGGAAGTAACCTAGGACAAGAGTGATTGCTGCGGGATACTGTTCTTGTACACTGTCAAGATTTATCACTCATATTGGCTCAAGAAAATGCCGATTGGCCAGTAACCAAGTGGGAAGTATGGGGGAGGGCAACCAGACTAAGAGAATTCTGGGAAGAGGAAAGGCAGAGAGTCAGTCACCAGCCAGACACAGAGGAAGCAAGATGAGAATGCCTCCCTGAGAAAAGGATTCTCACGTGGCCAAACACAGACAAGAATTATGGGTTAATATAAATTTAAACCGGAGCAATAGGCCAACTAGTGTATAATTAATATAAGCCTCTGTGTGTTTCTTTGGGAATGAATGACTGAAGACCTGGGCAGGACAGAAACTTCTGTCTACAAGTGATCCATTATGTTTGTGTGAGAGAGATATAAAAGAAACATTACATAAGGAAACACTCAGGTCAATGATGCGTATAACTGAGACCACCAGAAAATATGAAGCATGTTCAACACAGCACACTTCAGATGGAGCAGGAAATTTAGTCTGGTTGGTCAAGGACATAAAGAAAGGAAATGAACGTAAATGCAGGCTAAGGAATCTCAGAGAGTAAATTCACATCACAAGGGCAAAAAGTCATATTATGGGAATGCTGAGGAGAACAGGATTTGGGCAGTGTATGGGGAATATAGAGATCTGAAGACTGCATTCAATGCCTTAGAAAGCCCATTCGTCAGTTGTAATTGCCACACTGGGACTCAGACATCTCCAAAGCCATCCTTGCCACACAATTTTTCTTTGCTGTTACTAAGGAGTCTTTGACAACTTCCCCAGGGCATGTGAGATGCACTAAGTTAAAGAGGAGGTTTGATAATATGCCAGTTCCTCCCATGTCTCGCTGGTAAGGGGTAATACAGAGTACACTGGGAAAATGCTGCCATCCCCTAGGCTGTGATCACCAGTGAGAAGACTCCTCCTGGGAAAGGGGGTCATGAACCATCATAAAAAATAAGTAAGTTCTCCAGACAAGAGCTCTCATTCAAGGTGGGGTCCCTACAACATAAATCAGTTCTACCTAGAGCATCTCTAGATGCAGGTGCGTCACACATCACCTTGGAGATCAGACAACTGAAGATGGCAATGCAACAGTTTCCTTTCCCAGAGTTCTGAGTGAGTACTGATGACTGGAGCTACAGTAACCTCACAGTTTTAAACCAGAATCAAGAAATATCCCATTATATAATTAACACAGGATATCACTCTGCTGATTATCTGGTCCAAGAATAGAGAGATGTTAAATTAAAGTAAGAACTATTATCACTAATCATCATTCTCTAAGATCCATTTACCTATCCACTTGTTTGACTACTCACAAAATGTAAAAAATATTCTCAAAATTGAAGGATGAAAATTAGAGGTGTAGTCAATAGTTATTGAAGTGAAATCAAGGAAGACTTGGAATATTAGACAACTATGGGGAGATGATCTTAGAGTTGACATTTTCTATCAGAAGGCATTGTAAAACCAATCAGCTCAATGTAGTCATTGTCTACTAAACTATCTGGTATTTTACATGAAGAATTTATAGTTATATTTGAGATAATTAAGATAGTGAAGATCATCCTAAAAGCTTCTGGAACTGGAAGAGATGCTGTCTAATTTATAATGTGGGATTCCCCTCTGCATACCATTGGTCATTAAAGAAGTTACTTTGGCCTCTGACAGGGCAGAACAGAGATAGTCAGGGGAAACTAAACTGAATTCTAGGAGAAAGAAGGCAGAGTCAGTGAGACACCAGAGAAGAAACACCAGATGCCAGCCGGAACCTTGCTGGAAGGCCACAAGCCTTGTAAAAAAATATAAAATTATAGAAATAGGTTGACTTAAGATTAAATAGCTGGCTAGCAATATGCTTAAACTATTGGCCAAACAATATTGCAAATAATACATCTTCTGTCTGATTATTTCAGCTCAGGGTGACTGGAAACAAACGAGCAGACTCTGCCAACAATTCTTAGTGTGGGAGGAATAAGGTCCAGGTCAGTTTCTTTATCTTCTCTAAAATGACAGTTTTTAGAAGAGTCAATGGTAATGGGAGGGCGTTAGTAGGACACTTTGGTGGCTAGAAAGTAAGTTAACTTCTCAAACAATGACAAAAGAACCACACATGCAGGCAGAACAGGTGGAAGTGAAATCAGATTCAAAGCTGAGAATACACAGTTGAACAATGAAGAAGAGGGAAGGAGTGAGCAACATCTCCGTTGCTCAGGTAGATTGACTGTCACTACATGAATATCACTAATCATAATCTGAAAATGCCATGCAATTACTTGACAGCAGGCTGCTCATGATGGTTGCAGCCTATAATCCCAGCACTTGGAGGAAAAGGCAGGAGGATGTGAGGTCAAGGTCTGTCTAGACTACACAGTGAGTCCCTATCTTTTATAGGTAGGCTCACCGTGAGGATGCTTCATGAGCACTGTTTCTAATGCCTGATCACAAATGTTACATAGAGAGCTCATGCATAGGCACACAGATGTGCGCACATACTCAGACATAAACACATACTCCAACACAGATGACTACTGACTATTATACTTCAGAAAGCCATAAATGTCAAAATACCTTATGTATGCCAAGGAGATTACAAGCAGGGATGCAACCTTTAAAAACTTAAGATCAGAAAAATAAGGAAAAATCACAGCTGAGCAGGTGAGTCCAAACCATCCCAAATATTCGTTTAATGCAGGAACATTTTCCTAACATCCTGAAATGTTCAACTTTCAGAATCTGATATGGAAGTTTTGACTTTTGTGAATACCAAATTTTTCTAGGCACTCTATTTTTATACATCTCTGCTTTAAAAATGTCTTCACACTGAGCTACTAAAGTATAAAGTTACAGCAAGATGATTTTGAACAACTGGTGGGTGGTTGAGAGGAAATCATTAATAATTAGTACCTTTTACATTGGCTAACTTCATTTCATTTTTACTGGATGAAATATGAATGCAATATAAAAGAAAATACAAATTGTTGAAGTGTTACTCTTCTTGGCTATGGAATCCAGTAGAACCTGAAGGTCATTGCTTTCCTCTGTGTATGGAGGGAAGTCAGTTAGAAAAGGCCTATGTCTGTATGTATGTAGCCTAAGAAGTCTGCCCCTCCTTCACCCACATGTACTGGACTTACAAGAAAAGGCACAGAGCTGCCCAGCCCCTGAGCCAGGGTGACGAAGGTCAAAATCAGCCTGAGCTATGCCATATGTGCCTAGGAATGATTTGTGACCTCTGCCAGAGGCCATCATTGCATTCATGTGAGGAGTAGTTTACCAGTGTCCTTAAAGGTTGCAAAAGGTTCCCAAGAGATTTTCTTTTCATGATTCAGAACGTGTGTATAATCAAGAAGACCCCAGTTACCAGAGTGAAGAAAAACACTGTGACTGACTGAGAAGTTGTCATAACTGCAGCAGCTGGTACCTGAGTGATAGATGCATGAGCAGTGTGCAGACACAGGGAGCTGGGAACTGATGGCATCATCCTGGAGATAAATGGAACACTTCAGGTAAACACAGGTACTGTGGTTGGGCAGAGCGGTGTGCCCTCTGCAGGACTCTAGGGAATAGAAAGTTGTGCATATCCCCCACAGGTAAATCACACATGCAACCACTTGTGCCAAGATCTTGCTTATACAGAAGGAAGTCAATGGAAAATTTGGTGGGAGAATCTTCACCATTGGAACTACCTGGCATTGGGAATCTCACCTTGTACCCCAGATCTCCCAATAAAAGAACAGCTCTCAGGGAAGCAGGATATTGTCACAGCCCACTTCTTAAGCAATACTGTAATCGCTGCAAGAATTCATGCTCTCCTAAGGGACGGCTAAAGAGTTGGTACAAGGGAGTACTTCAGGGTCAAGGACCTATGGAGGACTTTCATGTACAAACCATTATTCTAGGCACCAAGAGTAGTAGGCTGAATGAGATAGGTCAACTTATGGATCTAATTTCAGACACGGTGACTATCCTGAATTACGTCTATCCAGAATTGGTTGCATGAGGTAGAGTGAAAATAAATGAAGGAATTTAGCAAGAGAAAGTAGAAATGATAGATCGAGGAGTCAAAAAGATAATTACCCATAAATATGGCAGGGGTAACTGAAGGACATAGTGAGGAAAGACATAAAAGGCTGAAGAAATGCACATGGGTTTTATCAAACAAGTTCTGGGTTTAAGAATGTGTATAGGTGTGGGAGATTCAGCATTTGGTGGACCGGTGGAAGGAATGACTTCCAGGCTCACTTCTACACCAAAGCGTATTATGTTGTATCTAGTTTCAGCTTGCATTTGATAAAATTCCATAGCTAAGTCAGCACTGCTTGTTTTATTTACCCTTTGGTCAATACATCCAGTCTACTTTCCCTTTCTACTTTTTAAATGCATGGCTTAAAAGCATTCAATTTTATCTGTTCCATTCTGTTTTTGCCAGTTAAAAGTTTGCAGTTCAAGCGAATTCTGCCTTACATATGTGCTAGCCACTAAACTGTCTTCAGCATCTTTTTTAGTTATACTGAGATCCTTTGGAAACCCGAGTCCAGCATCTTTCATATAGTCAGTCTAATTTGTGTACTGCAAGGATATTAAGCTATCTACATATCATTAAACACATCATTGATAGGATGGAGACAAGTAAAATCCTTGTGCTACTAATTGAGGAGCTATCTGAAATTGCTTATTCTTTCCTACTTCAAGAAAACAAATATGGCTGGACATCTTAAAGTACCAGGCATGGTACCATAAGAACAATGTACTCATTAGTTAATAAGTTCAACATTTGTTAAGAGCCCATTTTTCCCCAAGCAATAAACTGGGAAATGAGTGGATAAATGAAAAGACCCAAACACATGACACTTAAAATTTAGCTGTGAAGCCTGGAGGTGTTGGCACACGCTGTTAATCTCAACCCTCGAGAGGCAGAGGCAGGTGGATCTCTGTGAGTTCGAGGCCAGCCTGGTCTACAAGAGCTAGTTCCAGGACTGGCTCCAAAGTTACAGAGAAACCCTGTCTCGAAAAACCAAAAAACAAAAACAGAAATAACACAAAAAAAACAAAAACATAATTGTGGACAGACTGCTGGTAGAAGTAAGTACACGCTGTCATTTTTATCCTTTCAGAGTGTTTCACAACACTTAATCCTAATCAAAATCTTGTAAAAATGATTATTTTATTCTTGTGTGAAGCAAGCCTCCGGAAGGTGATAAAGTCCATATACAGAGGTGAGTGCAGCCGTCATAAACCGTTGTTCTCAACTGCCATAGTCGTCCAAAACCATCCTAGCTGTCCTGGTTATACTGTGTGTATTCATGCTTTGTTTCCAAATTCACCTCGTCTTCATATTTCCCACAGAGGCTTCAAGCACAGTAGTCAAGTACCGTCCTGGAGTGATTATTCCAGCCAGGGCTCTGGTGGTGATGTTCAGTATAGCAGACTCGGTACAACAATTAATGTGCTAAATTGCCAAATCTGCTTGTATGGAGCAGGTGCATGGGCAAAGGTTCTGTTGGTTACTGACATTTTTTTCTCCTTTTCTGTATCCGATTCATATTTTTAAAGCTGTGATATATGTCTCCTTAAAGGTAAAGTTATGTTTATTCACACCTGCCTAGTATAGTTTGTTAAAATGCATTCCTAGTTAATTCTCAAAGTTGCTAGACAACATGGATTTTCATGAGAATGGGAAGGAGAGTCAAATGTCTCCCTCAAGTTATTTAATATCTACTATAAGCCATAAGTGAAATTAGCATTAATTTAATGCCTCTTACATACTGTAAGACAAGACATTACCTTTTTTCTCTGTGTTCCTAAGTGCTAGGAGCTTCTCAGTTTGGAAGAGAACAAGGAAGAGCAAAACAATTTGTTGAGTTCATCATGAGCATCGCTGATGGGGTGGAGACAGCTAAAATCCTTGTGCTACTCACTGAAAAGCAGTCGGAAAGTAGAGATAGAAAACATACAAGGAAATTTTGACTTTTGAACAAAAGACGCCTTTTCCTGGCAAGTTCAGAGATGGTTTTATCAGTGGGATGAAAGTGGTGATACATGGGAAGCCACATATTTACCTCAGGCCATTTTGTTTCCCTACAGAGACAGATGTATACTCTTCTTGGTGCTTCTGACAGACGCCTGCTGACATGAACGAGCCTTCTGTGAGTGCTGCATGGATCAGGTACACTCAGAAAGGGGAAGCAAGTAAGCACTGGGGCGGGAAACAGAATTGTGATATTAGCCTGGCTATTTCTGGATCTTTACCTACTTGCACAGTTTTGCCTCACAAACCAAAAGGCAGTCCAGTCATGCCAGCACCATTTGTTGAAGATGCTTTCCTTTCTTCATTGTATAATTTCAGCTTCCTTGTCAAAAATCAGGTGTTCATAGGTGTGCAGATTAATATCCGGATCTTTGATTCAATTCCATTGGTCAACCTGTCTGTTTTTATGCCAATATCAAACTGTTTTCATTACTGTAGCTCTGTAATAGTTCTTGAAGTCAGGGATTGTGATGCCTCCAGAAGTTCCTATATTGTGCAGGATTGTTTCGGCTATCCTCGATTTTTCGTTGTTGTTGCTTTTCAATGTGAAGTTGAGTATTGTTCTTTCAGGGTCTGTGAAGAATTGTGTTGAAATTTTTATAGGGATTGCATTGAATCTATAGATTGCCATTTTTGTTATGTTGATCCTACCTATCCAAGAATCTGGGATCTCTTCCCACTTTCTGGCATCTTCTTCAATTTTTTTCTTCAAAGATTTAAAGTTCTTGCCGTACAGGTCTTTCACTTTTTTGGTTAGTGTTACTCCAAGATATTTTATGTTATTTGTGGCTATTATGAAGGGTGATGTTTCTCTCATTTCTTTCTCAGCTTCTTTATATTTGTATAAGGAGGTCTACTGATTTTTTTGAGTTGATCTTGTATCCTGCCACATTACTGAAGGTATTTATCAGCTGTGGGAGTTCCCTGGTAGAGTTTTTGGGGTCACTTACCATGATGGGAACACCACTGAAATAACTTACTTGAGCTAATGGGAGCTCACCAGTTCCAACCAGACAGGGAAGGATCCAGCATAGGACCAAACTAGACCCTCTGAGTGTGGGTGACAGTTGTATGGCTGGAGCAGACTCTGAGGCCATTAGTAGTGAGACCAGGATTTATCCCTTCTGTTTGTGCTGGCTTTTTGGAACCATTCTCTTTAGATGGATACTAGATGTATCCATCCTAGATGTAGCAGGAAGGGACTTGGTTCTTCCCCAAAGCAATATGCCTTATCCTCTCTGAGAAGTGGATGGCGGTGAGTGGGGGAGAAGGTAAAGGGAAAGGGAGGAGGGGAGGGAGTGGAAACTGGGATTGGTATGTAAAATGAAAAAAGATTGCTTTTGTTTTTGTTTTTCTTTTAAAAAAATAAACCAAAAAGAGGAACAAATGAGAGAAGCACTAATGCTATCTTTTTGTGAAGTTCATGTTACCCATGTATGTATTTTCTTGGGAGTTGGGGATTGAATATAGGATTTACACATGCTAGACAACTTCTTTATCTGTCATCTGCACATTAAATTTTTAACAAAATTTTTATTAATCCTTTGGGAATTTCATACACTGTACTTTCAACATATTCACACCTCCCCTAAACATCCCATAACCTCCTTCTCTACCTTCCATCCAACTCTGAGCTTCCTTCTTTTTTTACCCCCATCCGGTCCAGCTTTGTTGCTCATTTAGTCTTGAAAATGGGGCCTACCCTGGTAACCTGTTAGGGGTCACATCATAAAATAATACTGACTCTCCCTCTCCCAGCAGCTATCAAATGCCAGCATTAGATTTTCAAATGCATTTTCCAGGTACGGCATTTGGATTTGTATCTCAGCACCATCAGAGAAGCAGTATAGAATTTCTACCTTCAGACAAAGAAACATTGGGCCCAAAGGACTGAGTTGCCTGGGAAAATCCAGGTAGCAAGATTGGAGTTCTAACAAGGGTCACAACAACACCTTAAACCACTGATTTCCTATCTGAAGAACAGAAGAGAAAGACTGGGACAATGGGATGGATCAGCAAATGAGAAGAGGACGAGCATGAGCTCTGAGTATCTGTAGATTATTGACAGTAGTGTTTCAACCCATGCTCCTCACAGGAAATAGAGTTGAGTTTTAGTGTTTGTACAAGTGAAATGCTATGGGAAACTCCAACTCCACTTCACAAGCGAGTTTCATTTTGGTGGGTTTCTCAGATTGGCCTCAACTACAAGGCTTTCTTTTTGTCATTATTTTGATCTTTTTCTCCCTAACTGTCCTTGGCAATACAACCATCATCGCTCTTGCAAGACTGGACGTTCGATTACACACTCCCATGTACTTCTTCCTCTCCAATCTCTCCTTCCTGGACCTCTGCTTCACCACCAGCACTGTGCCCCAGCTCCTGATCAACCTTCACGGTCTAGACAAGACCATCAGCTATGGAGGGTGTGTGGCCCAGCTCTTCATTTTCCTTGCTCTGGGCTCCACAGAATGTTTGATTTTGGTGGCGATGGCCTTCGACCGCTATGCTGCTGTGTGTAACCCACTCCACTACACCACCATTATGCACCCCGTCTTCTGCAGGGCACTGACCATCTCCTGCTGGATAGGAGGCCTTGTGAACTCTCTGATTCAGACAGGACTTGTGATGGCCATGCGACTCTGTGGCCATCAAATCAATCACTTCTTCTGCGAAATGCCCGTATTCCTGAAGCTGGCCTGTGAGGACACAGAAGGAACAGAAGCTAAGATGTTTGTGGCGCGAACAATAGCCTTAGCATGCCCTGCAGTTCTGACTTTGGGCTCCTATGTTCACATTGTTCGGGCTGTACTAAAAATCAAGTCAATGTCTGGACGCAGAAAGGCTTTTGGGACTTGTGGGTCCCACCTCGTGGTAGTGTCTCTCTTTTATGGCTCAGGTATTTATACATATCTTCAGCCAGTCCGCAGATATTCTGAAAGCAAAGGAAAGTTTGTTGCCCTTTTTTATACTATTGTTACCCCCATGTTCAATCCTTTGATCTATACCCTGAGGAACAAAGATGTGAAGGGGGCCCTGTGGAAGGTGCTAGGGAGAGGCACAGACCCAGGGTAGCCCATGAGGAGGAGACGAGCTAGTAAAATATCTGTGGTAGCTCTCAATCTAGACTACCATTTGAGCTTCTACTGGTCACAGTCAACAGTCCAGTAGTTCTCAGGATGTCAAGGCCTTCCTTCTGAGTACATTGTAAGAGGCTATATGTCGACATGCCTTGCAGGTCGGAATCTAGGGCCTTTATGTTAAGCAGAATTGGATGTTACTTTTAACACAGTTTTCCACAAGAATTTACTTGGAGACTATATTCTGGCCACACTGGAAAGTAGTAAAGAGCCATAGGTATTGAGGCAGTGATGAGAGATGTAATTAAATGTGACATTACTTTTTATGAAGTCTGTGATTCCTAACACAGATGACACTGGGTCTAATTATTTAAATAATTAGGAGAAAATAAGGAGATCATGGTCTGAGACACTTCACTCTGCATATAGAGCTTTAGATCTTACGTAGGTATCCTCCTGGGGAAAGTTTGACAGTCTCATTCCAATACCACAGATAGATTGAAGAAACAAATACAAAAAAAAGGGAACCATATTAAATTTTCAGAGAAAGATCATATGGAGGATTTTGTATGGCTTTATCTTAGAGATCATTTTTGACTTTAGGGAGTTTAACTAATGTATAGAAATTGCAAACGTCACTAAGGAGGGCATAATTTCCTGAGACTACCTCTTAGTTCTTCTGTGGGTTCTTTGCCTGGGTAGAATATCCAAATTCAGACAAACCTGATTTCCAAGAGAAAAAAATACAAGTTTTATTATTTTACATATACGTGAAGAACTTCACAGGAGAGCACCTTGTCAAGAAAAACACTGGAACAAGTGGTTTCTATAATTGTCAGGCAAAGAACAAATCATTTGTGAAGGAATAGCGAGCAAATGGGTCTCTAACAAAGTAGTAAATTCTAGAGATTTTGCTAAGACACATGCCTGTGGTATGAAAGCAAGATTAAAATGAGTGTTACTTTAGTTGGTTCATTCACTCAGGTTCATTACAACCCTACATTACTAGTCTTGGTGACAAGTCAAAAGCATCATTACGGTTTCCTGCTTGTAGGAAAAAGCAAGCTACATAGGCATGCCTAAAGCTGCATTTTTTCACATGATTTCAACTTCAAGTAATCTACATTCCACTACTATTTCTATTTTATTTTATATTTTGAGATATCCTAGTCAAGTCCTTCCGTTGCTTTGGAGTGTTGTATGATGCTTCAATAGACAGGAACAATATGCAATGACCACTTTGGCTAGTTGGCATGTCTGTCACCTCAAATATTTATTATTCTTTATTCTGGAAACAGTCATAATCACCTCAACTAGCTGTTTTGAAATGTACAATTAAATACTGTCAGCCACTGTTGTCCAACATGCTAGAAAATTTTAGGAATTATTGTTCACATCAGAACAGGTGAACCACTCAGCAATTTCCTGGAGTTGATTAGTCATCGGGGTACTTTACAGGTGCTTATAAAGTCTCATTAAAAGTGGACTATCCATGAGACATTTGGACTAGAGTGAGAAGTCATACAAGGCCTGTAGCTACCATATTCTAACAGGAATTGAAATGGGTTACAATGCATGTTCAGCAACATTCTATGCTACAGAGTCTAGTCACTTGTAGTTATAAGATTCAAAGAGGAGGGGAGGAGGGGAGAAGGAGGAGAACGGGAGGTGATGGGATGGTCAAGATGGAGGAAAGACAGAGATGGAGAGCAAGGAAAAAGATATCTTGATTGAGGGAGCCATTATGAGACTAGCAAAAAACCTGGCAGAGAAATTCCTAGAAATCCACAAGGATGACCCCAGCTAAGACCCTAAGCCATAATAGAGAGGGTACTTGAACTGGCCTTGTTCTGTAGTTAATTGATGACTATCTTGAATGTCATCATAGAACCTACATCCAGCCACTAATAGAAGCAGATGCACAGATCCACATCTGAGCTCCCAAAGTCCAATGGAAGAGAGGGAGCGAATATGAGCCAAGAGGTCAAGACCATGACAGGGACACCCACTGAAACAGCTTACCTGAGCTAATGGGAGCCTATCAACTCCAGCCTGACAGTGAGGGAACTAGCCTAGGACCAAACAAGGCCCTCTGAATGTGGTGACATTGTATGGCTGGAGCAGACTGTGAGGTCACTGGCAGTGAGACCAGGATTTATCCCTACTGCTTGTTCTGGCTTTTTGGAGCCCATTCTCTTTGGAACCTTGCTCAGCCTAGATGTAATGGGGAGGGCCTAGGTCCTGCCTCAAAGCAATGTGCTAGACTTTGTTGACTTCCCATGGGAAGCCTTACCCTCTTCGAGGAGTAGATAGGAGGTGGAATGTGGGAGAAGATGGAGGGAGCAGGATGAGGAGAGGGAGTGGGAACTGGATTTGGCATGTAAAATGAAAATAAGTTTTTTAAAAAGATGACATACGAAAAAAAAAGATTCAAATCTGGGAATGTTCCCTAACTTTTGGGTGAGGACTCCCAATGTCATGTCTCATTGTCTTGCCACATATAGGGCAAAAAAAAATTTATGAATTAGGGATTCTCAAGGCCAAAATTTTTAATAATAACTCCTCTTGCTCCTTAAAATTTTACTCTCAAATATGCAGTGACCTTTTAAATTTTCTTTCTATTGTTTGAGAGTTCTTATATGCATATAATGTGTTTTGAAAAACTCCCATCCCACTCCTCCCCTGCTCCCTTCGAGCTTTATGTGCTTCTGTTTTTGAAGCCACTACATCCACTTAGCTGCCCTTGTGGGCATGTGTGCAGGACCGTCTGTGAGAGCACGTGTAGCCTCTCCAGGGAACAGCCCTGAAGAAAATGACACAAACAAACAAACAAGATGGGGGCAAACCAAGCAGGGGAAAAAGCACACGAAACACATACAGATGCAGAGACGGAGACACACTTGCCCACAGAGAAATACTGCGAGAAATCATGATATGTAAGCAGAAGCCTGGTGAGGTTTTTAAAAACACAAAGCATTGTCAGACAAGATACCACTGAGTTCACCTTGTCATGGCCATCTACTGCTGGGCATGGGGGCCTGCCCTTGAGTGTGGTTTGTGTACCCAGTGAGACGCCACTGGAGGAAATTAATTTTTCCTATGTACTGTAAGGTGCAGTTTAGCTACTACACAATCCAAATGAAGTCAGAGAAGAAAGCCTTCTTAACTAAACAGAAATTCATATTTGTGCTTGCAGTGTTGAGTCCCTTGAGGGATCACAATGGTCATCCCTAGGCTTAAAGGTTTTCACTGGGAAATCTCCAGCACCCTTAGTTGTCAGGGGCAGTCGTTACTAGAGCCGAAGGCCCATCTTCCCTTCAGAGGGGGTGGCTTTTTCACTTTTGTGGTTTCCCTCTTTGCAGAGACAGTGCCCTGTATTTCCACAGTGGTAGCAAGCATGTGACCCCTTAGAATCCTCTTTTTCTCTGCCTGAGTCCGCCCTACCAAAGAAAATACTGATTTTCAAGTTTATTGTGGATAGAACAGGATATAAATATTAAATATTGACTGTGACATACATAAAAACCTCAAGATTTTCATCAAGGAAATAAATGTTTATTTAGTGGGATCCCTTTCATATAGGGGGGAGAATGAGAGTGTTTTCTGGGGAGGCCATAGAAGGAAATGAACCCATGTGTGTGGTAAAATTCCAAAGGAGGTGTGGAATTTGGTCTGACTGATGACAGGACTTGGGCCAAGGCAGAGGAAATACAAGGAATCTTGTGATGTAGGGTCTCACAAGTAAGTAACGGCAAGTTGTGAGGATGCTGAATAGATCTGATGGGTTTGGGCACAGCATAGAGAATAGAAGGAGCAGGTCTGCCAATTGGTTATAATTGTCACATTGGGGCACAGAGGTCTCCAAGGCTATGCCTGATAAACAATTTTTTTGTCAGGAGGGATAGATAATGCCCCCAGGACAGAATGAAGTGAGGTGTTCACACACTGAGGGTCAGGGGATGTCTAGATATCCTTAAAGTCCAGAGGTACTCTGGTAAAGCACCAGTTCTACCCAGCCTCAGCTGGTTAGGATACATTGACTGTGCAGGGGGACACCTCTACCTTCCAAGCTATGAGACTCACTTACTTCTCTCTGGGTCAGAACTATGTATAGTCATGACTTCTCCAGGATGGGAGCCCTGTCCTAAGACCTCTATACCCCATAAATGGACCAGCATCTCAAAGAAACAAGTCTACCTTGAACCTTTCTAGATACAGACAGTCTCAGATGTGTCTCACAAGTCAACAGACTCGAGAGTGATAAATGAAATGGTCCTCTCTTCCAGAACTCTAGGTGAGTAATGATTGTGTGAGATGTTCAGGATTCACATTTTTAAAATCAAACAATGACAAGATTCCACTAGGCAATTGGCACTGGGTTCCACTCTACTGGTGGCCTTGTTTGAACACATATAAATGTTAAATTTATGAAAAAGCATATTTTATCATCAATAGTCTTTATCAGCATCTATCCTCTCACCTGAACATATGAAACATATTAAAATTTCAAATTTCAAAACTAGGAAGGCTTACTGGAAGCACAGACAGTGAGAGGGAAATCATCCTTAGAAAGAGACATAAAATAAGCAATTTGTCTATTTAATCTTTCATGTCAAAAAAAAACCCAGCTGGATTCAACCCATGATTTTGTAGCATTATACTCACAATGTTAGTGTGCTGTTTGGAGTGCCTATCAGTATTGAATATCACCCTAACCTGTGACCTAGTATGGGATGTTGTGTGGTCCTGGTGTGAAAGGACAATATCCAGATCAGAATGTTATTGGGGCCGGAGGCTGCTTTGGTGTCTAGTACAGTTTGATAATGAGTTCATATCCCCGACACTGATGAGAAAGCATCCTCTGGGGCATACTAGGAAGATGTGAAGTTAGGTTAGGTTTTAAAATCCGCAGTTCACAGTGAAGGTAATCAGGAAAGAACTCTTGAGAACTCCCTAACCTTGCCCAGACAGAAGACTAATGTAATGGTTTGAATAGAGCTCCTTGGCAGTCTGACAATATTAAATTAGTCGACTAGCATGAAAGGGGGAATAAAACGGGCTGTTGGAAAAAATTCAAAGATGAGACCTGACCAATAAATTAATTATGAAGATTATGCATAGATACACTGGTCCATGCACACATTCACACCAACACACAGAAAGCTGAACACCGATGATCACTGACTTTTCTATAGCTGAAAACAAAATATGTAACTGTCAAGAGTGCTTTGTGTGGCCCAAAGAGATCTGGAACAAGAAACAAACTTTTAAGACACATACAAAACAAGTGTCAGGGCTGGGGCGTAGTCTCCAACATCTCACTCCATCATCCAATGACTGCAGAAACATTTTTGCGGCATCCTGATCAAATCCTCACCTTTGAGTGAGCGGGTGCCTTGCCAGGTATGTGAGAATCACTTCCTTTCACAGCCCTGTATTTTTAGATCACTTCGCTCCTTCTTCAGTTCTGCTCATATCAAGCCACAATCTGCCTTTTTGGAAATGTCACCAGTGGGTCTAAGCTTGGGCCTCTCAAGAACAAAGAGAATTGGGTGTGTTTTCTTATGGGGCAGGTCTTAAACAATTTGCGTGTGCTTTCTAATCTAAAAATTCTATTTAGAGCAGCTGTTCCTCATCTAGGGCGTCTACATGCTTTGACGGCCGTGTTGTCCTTTGCTCTGTTATCAGAGCTTTAAAGCAACCTACCACCAAGGACTTAACGCTCCATATTCTATCTGACTGCCAGGCACCATATTTTTATTTCAGGATGAAGCTGTAGGAAGGTATTTGTGGATGGATGGATGGATGGATGGATGGAAATGAAAGCCATTACAAAACAGTTATATGTCAGATAAACATAATTTTCTTCTTTCCTGAAATACGATATTTGGACAATATGAAATGAAATAGAAATTTTAAGTTATCACCTTCACTCCAGCTTGAATGACACTATTTTCCTTTATATTTGGAGGTGTTTTATTAAATAAAATCCATTATCCATGTGTTCTGCACCAACAGAAAGCCTCAGTGCTGCCCAGTCCCCTAAACTAATGCAACCAAAATCTAATCTTTGCCTGGACTATGAGATCTAGAACTGTAAGTAATGGGAAGGAACTGCCAGTAGCTCCTCACTGAGTTCACAGTGAAGAAACTTGAATCTGAATTTGAAAACCAGATAAGGCTCCAGACAGTTGCATTTTGTCATTTCCCAGTACGGATTCAAGGAGGCTCACCTCCACATCTGAGCCCAGGAAAAACTAGAGAAATGCTCTGTGGAAGACGAGAAATTGTCGTAACTGCAACAAGTGGTACCTAAGTGATAAGAACACAAGGAGAGGGAGGGGGTGTCACTGAACACAGACAGTCACTAGCATCAATTTCAGGAGAGACTTAGACTGCATGACTGTTCTAAAGATCAGGCCAGTCACTGTAGAGACCCAGAGATTAGAATAGCAGATTCATTCTCCCAGAGAAGGGACTCACTAGCAGGCATGAGTCTTTGTGTGCCAGATGAAAGTCAGTACAGGTGGAGAAGAGATGGAAGAAACTTTAACTTACAGTCGATGTAGTTTACTCTCATTGCACACTAGATCAGATCCAGGGAAACAGAGCTACCTCTACACCCTACTGTCTACACAAGACCGAAACAATGGCACTGCTTGGTACCTAAGGACCTGCTCAAAACTGGAACAAGTCTGAGCCTGCAGACTCAGAGGTATTTCAGGCGCTCTCATGCATCTGTCATTATTCTAGGTCCTAAAATTTTAAGTCTGAACTTAAAATTTTGTCAGGAAGACTCAAAGAGCTTGCATTTTTTTCATAATTAGATTCATATCAAAGTGGAAGGCTAAAGATATTATCCAGCAAATAGTTGACATGATAGATCAATGAATCAAAGAAAGAAATCCCTATGAAGACAGGAATGAGAAACAAGCCTTGGAGAGAGAAATGGAGCAATACATTGTGGATGAGGAAGTTAGCCCAGGGCTTCACTCAGCAAGTTTTGATTTGAGAATCTGCACATGAATAAGAAATTACCTTTGGGTTTCCTCCCAAACTAAGGGTTTTTTTTAAGGTTCTGTACCACCATTTTTATCGAATCTTAGCATGTTTTTGTTAAAATCCATTAGTGAAAAAGGCATGACTTCCTCATGTCGAGTCTTGGGCCACTGTGCTCTTTGGCCACCTTCTAGTTTCTACTTTAAAAATAAATTATTATTGTCAAGTGGTGTCCAGCTGAGGTTCTGAAGCTCGGCTCAATTTTGTCTGTTCAGTGTTGTTTTACAGACTGTGGAGGCACTTGATGTCATATAGCTCTTGGTTACATTGTGTTAAAATCTTTGGGGATTGGGATTTCAGGAATTTTTATATAATATTTTTTGATGTTTTGTTGAGTTGTAGATATGCTAAGAATGTCTACATGATCACATGAATATAATTGAGACTAAACTGTATAGCATATCACTAAATGAGAATGGGACAGTGTTGGTTCTTTATTGCTACACAGAAAATAAATATATCTGAGATATTTGGGTGTATCATTCACAGCACCAGGGTGTGGAACATATTCATTAATTCACCCAATGATATTCGTTGAGAGGCTTTCATCCTTCCAATACTGCACTATGAGATTAGGGTACAATGCTGAATAAATTCACAGACCCAGTTGGATGGTCTTTAAAGAGTATTGGTAGAACACATGAGTGTTAAAAGTATATAAGTATATATGACACATCCTTCATAATTTAAGAATGCATAAGAGCATTTAATCCCCGTCAAAAAAAACTATCTTGTATGTACTGATTAAAGAAACATATATATTAACACTTTGTCTTTATAATTCACATTTTCTGCATCTTTTCCAAAGGGGCACTAGTATGATACTCAAATGCATTTCTTGTAGCATTGCTCCTGCATGGTGCCATTAGTGACCTTCTAATACAGATTTAATGAGAAGGCAATATATGAATTTGGCATAATTTTTCATATTAAGCGAAGGTGAAACTTCAGTTAATCACTGATTTTCTTCTTTGTGATGAACTTTTTCATATACCTTTTATATTTTCACCACAGAAATATTAAGCTTTAAAGACAAGCAATTTGATGTATATGCTTCTTCCATAATTCATTGAAGTGTATTCATGGTTAATTCTTAGATTTCCTGAAGGGATATTTCATGAGACTTGAAGAAGAAATCAAAGGTTTCACACACCCACAAAAAAAAAAGGTACTCAACATCTTCTACACGCCCTGGGTGAAAGCAACAGTAATTCACCAATTGTCACTATTAGTAATGTTAAAACACTTAATGGAAGACATGTGTTTTTAAACTCACTCTGTCACTGTGTTGTCTGGTGCCCAGGAACTTGGAGTTTTTGAGGAACAAAGAGATGTGAAAGATTGTCATTGAACACAATAGATTCTAGAGAATATTGCTGCAAAGAACTTCTGGCTTGAGAGATGAGAACCACGCCTCCTGGGAAGTCCAAGGGTGGCTGGTTAAGTTGATTGAAAAAGTACCATACATTCCAAGCATAATGACTCACGAAGTGAAACAAATATGTTAAAAATAATTTTCCCCTAAAAGGATGGAGTTCCACTCTTCTTAATCTTTTACATCAGATGGCAATGGTACGAGCGAGGCTTCCCAGATCGGTGCACTGACCATTTACACTGAGCAGAAAGTCACAGATGTACAAGAGGGGACAAACATGTGATCTCAGTCTGGTTAGACCCAAGGGTTAATAGGCAGAAACACTGTGACTCATAGACTGCGGAGAGCAAAAGAGAAGACCATAGAATACTATGTGCATTTCTGTACAGTCAATAATTTTGACTTATTTTGTTTGACTTTAGAAGTTCTTGGAATCAAAACCAAACCCTCTACCACCAAGATGAATGCTGGTTCTGCATTCAATTTTTAAAATGCAGTTTCCAAGTTAGTGTAAATGGATACAAATGTCAGTTCTACTAAAGAGGCAAGATGTCAACCCTACTTTCAGAAAAGAAAGTATCAGATTCAAGGACTGACAAACTTGACTGAAGTTCTGGAACACACAAGCAATAGGACTAAGGTTCAAGCAAATGCCCCACCATCCTAATGCACTTACCTCTGCATTAATGAGAGAAAGCCAATTCAGCATATAGAACTGAGCAGTTATGTGTACATCAAAGTGCCTGGTTTAGGAAAACTTAGGGAATATTGGGAATGTTGTTTACATTCTCATTCTTCATAGTGGACATCAATTGGCCGCTGCTATTTGCACACATAAAAGGCTATGGACAGTTTCAATGACAGTTTAGGAGGGAGCTTCATTTTGGTTGGCTTTTCAGATTGGCCTCAGTTGGAGCTTGTTCTTTTTCTCTTGATTTCAATTTTCTACTCTCTGACTCTCTTTGGCAACACCGCCATCATTGCTCTCTCCCGAATGGACCTCCGACTGCACACTCCCATGTACTTCTTCCTCTCCAATCTCTCCTTCCTGGACCTCTGCTACACCACCAGCACTGTGCCCCAGCTCCTGATCAACCTTCATGGACTTGACAAGACCATCAGCTATGGTGGGTGTGTGGCCCAGCTCTTCATATCTCTTGCTCTAGGCTCCACTGAGTGTGTGCTCCTGGTGGTGATGGCCTTTGACCGCTATGCTGCTGTGTGTCGTCCCCTGCACTACACAATCATTATGCACCCCCTTCTCTGCCAAGCATTGGCTATTGCTTCATGGGTAGGAGGTTTCTTAAACTCTCTGATCCAGACAGGTCTCATGATGGCCATGCCGCTCTGTGGCCATGAACTGAATCACTTCTTCTGTGAGATGCCGGTTCTCCTGAAGTTGGCCTGTGAGGACACGGGAGGAACAGAGGTCAAGATGTTTGTGGCCAGGGCTATAATCTTGGTTTTCCCTGCAGCACTAATTCTAGGCTCCTATGCACAGATTGCCAGGGCGGTGCTGAAGATCAAATCAATGGCTGGACGCAGAAAGGCTTTTGGAACTTGTGGGTCCCACCTTGTGGTAGTTTCTCTGTTTTATGGCTCGGCCATCTACACATACTTACAACCCAAGGGCAGCTATTCTGAGAGTGAGGGGAAGTTCGTTGCTCTTTTCTATACCATCGTCACCCCCATGCTCAACCCTCTGATTTACACCCTGAGGAACAAGGATGTGAAGGGGGCTCTGTGGAAGGTGCTAGGGAGAGCCACAGACTTGAATTAGGGGAAGAAAACAGGGCCAGTACAATCTTCTGTGACAGGTCTCACGTCCTTACGTCTATCCTGTTCTGTTGAGTAAGAAATAAGTCCCAGGATTTTGTTGCTTTCCTCTTCTGGAGTTAAAAGTCAAGATCTCTTTAGCCTCTTTCTCTGTTAGGGTCTAGGGTTCCTGAAAGAAGGGGTTCAGAGCTGATTTAGCTCAAGCATTGCACAAGAATGTTTGAGAGGATGCTCTCTTCTCACCCCATGAGAATAGCACAGGGGGTTAGGAATTTCTGAGTATGCGGGAAGGCTTAATTGGACATGACACCCAAATTTTTCCAAAGCCAGTGATTCCCTTTGTATGTTGTATAGACGGCACTTTGCCCATCGGTGCAGAACACTGTTCAACACTGTTCAACTGGTTTTCTAAGTAGTTAACTGCATCCTCTCATACCTCGGGGTCTAGGTTCCCAGGTAATCCCTGCCTTTCTAGTTTTTTAGTGCTACTGTTACTAGAAGTGGGGAAGGAGACTGTGGACAGATGTACATCACCAAAATAGAGTTTTTGAGAGTTTCAGAGATGATGTCATTTCACTAATACTTAAGGAAAATAGCAAAATCGGTGAAAGAGTACCAAATAATAAAAGCATTGAAACCTTCTCAGTTGGGACACAGGTTTGTTTGTTGCCATGGTGAAGATACTTTCATTAAAGAGAGAAGAGAATAGAAATGATTATAAAAAGAGTAAGCATTGAGAAAGTGTTATAACAAAAAAGAAAGAATGAAAGAGGGTAACACAACTGAACGCAAAGAGAGCAGAGTTGGTGGAGGGAGGCCATATGGAGCCAGGGGATTCTACCACAACTGTTTCTCGTCATGTGCTTAAATGATGGCTTCAGATCAAAGTATAGATATCTGTGAGAATATGCTTTAAAGTTTTAATAACTTTATGGTTGGATAAAAATATTAATTCCCATAGCAATCGCTGTTTACATAGTCTTTGAAATATTTTTATACAATTGTGTGAGTTAAATATAATCCCTAATAATTCATGATTAAACTAAGCGTCAGTGTTTTTAAGGAACTTATCCATGTTCACATGACATGAACCTGAGGCACTTTTCGTGACCCCAGTCCAACCTGTACCATTGCCCTTTATGATTCTCTTTATCTGAGAAAGGATTCTCCTCCCCATCACACTTTCTCTCAAGGTCCTGGGTACCAAAGCTGGTGAGTCACCGTGCTAGAAGATCACTGTCACGGAGCTGTATGTCCAGCCAGCCTCGAGAGTGAAAGCTCAATAGTAGAAGAGTGAGCTTGGAAAGCCATGAGGGAAGCTAAATGTGAGCAGAAAGTGCATCACAAATTCTCCTTTCTCTGTTCGGACCTGGGGTCTGTATTCTTCTGAGTTATGAACATTCTGCCATCATTGGGCATGCTTTTGTTATCTGTATAAAGTGAATGCATGTGCGCATTGGTCCCACTTTTTGAATATTTTGTGTCAAAAATCCATGCTGAAGAATGTTCTACATTGTCACACTTAGTACCTCAACATTTTAAATAAATATATTCCCTCTCCCCACCGCGCTGTTTTACTGACTGAGGCACTAAAGCGTAAGTAAATTTTGTATGAATTACTTCAGGTTGTCTAAGCATTAAATGAAGGGTAAGCATTTAGACCTGGACTATTATATTTCTTGTCCTTCTTCCTTAGCTACTACTCAGCCAACTGTACTTTTATACCTCTTTAGCTCAAGATAATCACTAACCATGTGCATGAAACAAATGCTTTCTCCTGCATCCTTTCTTACTGTTTATACAATTATGGCATACATACATACATACTTAATAGAGAAAGGACGACTAAAGTTTTGCAACTAATGCATTACTCTTTTATTTGTCAGTCGGTAAAAAGAGATGATCATTTAAAGATAGCATAACTGCAGCGGAGCAATTGGTACCACTGGGCACACTCAGCCATTGCTTTGCAATTTATGTCTTGTGGGATGCAGATGCCATCTCCATGGAAACCTCTAACCCCTGGGTATTCATGAGCCTTTTCATTTGTGACAGTGGCTAAATGCTTTTTGTCACAAAGAGCAAAACCATATTATTTACAAAAAAGAAAAAAGAAAAGAAATCCATGAATACAACCTGAGTTAATCATATTAAGAGAATTAAGCCAATCTTAGACAAATATAAGTTTTCCCTCATTTTTGTTTTCTAGATTTTATATGTGTGTTCTATATATTATATATGATCATATATAGAAATTATCAACATAATGAAAAGCTGGCTATTAAAAAATAACAAAATTGGCAAACCCTTGTATAAAAGTGTGAATGCAATTGGCCCCCATAAGCTCATAGGGAGTGACACTATTAGGAGGCCTTGTTGAAGGAAATGTGTCACTGTGGGGGCAGGCTTTGAGGTCTCTTTTTCTAATGCTTCTCTCAGGTCACAGACCACATCCTGTTGCCTTCTGATAAGGATGCAGCCAGCACAATGTCTGCCACCAAGCCGCCATGCTCTCTGCCGTGATGATAATGGACTGAACCTCTGAACTGTAAGCTGCCACCAATTAAATGTTTTCATTTATAAGAGTTGTTGTGCTCTGGTGTCTCTTCACAGCAATAGGAACCCTATGACAGCTTGACAAAGAGAGAGAGAGAGACAGAGAGAGAGAGAGACAGAGAGAGAGAGAGACAGAGACAGAGACAGAGAGACAGAGAGAGAAGATGGAACAATGGAAACCACTGAAGCAGACTCTGGAAATGCCAAAAGTTACGGAGCTCTCAATGAGAAACTGTAAACCCATGAGTTTGATGGCACAGACAAAATGGACAAGTTCTTGGATATATTCAGCTTAGCAAGACTGAATCATAAGAAAATGTAAAGTTTCAACAGAACAATCTCAATCAGTGGGATTAACTAAGTGATTTTTAAAACCATCTCACCAAAGAAACACCCAGTACCAGCTGACTTCCCTGTTGAATTCTACCAAACTTATAACAAACCAATGTCAAATCTTTCTTGATTATTCTAGGAAGAAAATGAAAAGCAGAAAATTCTTTCAGATTCACTCTGTAAGGTCAGAATTGCTCTGATAGCAAAACTAGATAAATACACACACACAGAGAGAGAGAGAGAGAGAGAGAGAGAGAGAGAGAGAGAGAGAGAGAGAAGCTAAAACAAAAACCACGAGCCAATATCCCCAATGAGCGTAGGTGTAAACATTTTCAATACAATACTAGTAAATCAAATCCAATGATACATTAAAATGTCTATTCACCATGATAAAACGTTATTCCCCAAAATGCAAGAATATGTCAATATACACCAATCAATACATGGACACACACCAATAGAACACAGAACAAAAAAAAAATGATGATCTCCTTGTTGGGTTGCCTTGTCCAGCCTGGATAGGAGGGTTTTTCCCTTGCCTTATTGTATTTTGTTTTGTTGAGTTTGGTTGTTGTCTCTTGGAGGACTGCTCTTTTCTGAAGGGAAATGGAGGGGTAGTGGATCTGAGGGAGAGAGGAGGTGGAGGGAGAACCAAGAAGAGCAGAAGGAGAAAAAGCTGTGGTTGGCAGGTGTTAGATGAGGAAAGAATCTCTTTTCAACAACAACAAAAAATTTTATGTTAGCATGATGGTCTCAATAGATAGAAAAATTGATAAAATTCATCAGTTCTCTAAGATAAAATATCTGAACAAATCAACTACAGAAATGCGCCACAGCCTAATGAAATCATACATATTAAATACACATATCAAGTACTGAATATATAAAAACCAAAACTTTTTACCCATCACAGGACAAGAAATCTTAGTGAGAGCAATCAAGCAAGAGAAATAAAGTACATCCAAATTAGATACGAGAAAGCCAGGTTGCTCATGTGGGAAGACGACATGACTGTCCACAGATAAAAGTTTTCAAAATTCACCAGAAGAACTATTGAAACTAATGAACAAGTCCCTCAAAGTCACAGGACGCAAAACCAGCATGAGTGGAGGAAGTAGAGCACACCTTCTTGTTGTCTAAACCCTTTGCGTTGTGTTCTTATCTCTGCAGATTTTTTTTCCTCAGGTAGGAGACCCCAAAGAGAAGCATCCACCAGAGGACACAGCAGTGGTTACAGCTTCACTTGTTGGCTTCCTCACACTTTGAAGCTACTGAACTGACAGTTAAGAATATTGCCAGGGGCTGGAAAGATGGCTCAGCAGTTAAGAGTGTTGGCTGCTCTTCCAGTTGACCTGGGTTAGCTAGCAACCCCCAGCCCTCTGTAAGTCTAATTCGAGCGAAGCCAATGCCCTCTTCTGGCCTTTGCTGGCATCGCACACATGTGGCACACTGGCAAAACCGGCAGGGAAAACACCTATACGTGCCAAATAAAATTAAAAGTATTAAAAATTAAAGTATTTTTAAAAAGAATATGAAGTCACTTTATTCTGGATTTCATATTTCACACATAATTGTTTGTTAGATGAATTATTCTGCATGCATGGTGTACAATAAGGGAACTGACGTAATCAAGTCCAACCCAGGGTTGAGCTTTACATGAGTATAAATTCTATAATTTCAAGGAAAAACAAATGAAATACTTTACTGAAATACTTCAGTGTATGGTAGGTGTAGTGTGTATACGTGTGTGTGCATGTTCCAAAATGTGTGATCACATGTATGTGTATGTGTGTGTGTGCAGGTACTCGTGCAAGTATGTATGTGTCTGTCTGCGTGTGTGCAGAGGCTCACAGATGACATTGAGTACATTCTTCAACTGCTCTCGATTTTGTCTGTCTTTAAAGATTTGTTTTATTTTCATGTATGCATCTTTGTTTGTATCTATGCATGTATGTGCGTGCCATATGCAGATACCTGAGGCCAGAAGATGGATCTGGATGTCCTGGAAATGGAGTTTCAGGTGGTTTTGAGCCACCCAATGTGGGTGCAAGGGGACTGAACTCAGAGTCTCTGTGTAGCAGGGCCCCGGACCTTAGCACAACTTACTCAGTGATGGAAGCGCCACTCGGGCTGTAAAACTCAGCACATAGACAGCACCACCTGCCAAACAGAAAACAAAGACCTGACCCATCAAAGTCTATACAGCTCTGGGAAAGTCTCTAAGTGTACTAACCTTGCTTTTTAGCTTCCGTAGTTCTGCTTCCGGCTAACTGTTCTTGTTTCCTGAAGTGTGCCAACCCAGAACACGGTTTTTGTGCTTGGAAGCTCATTCTGAGAAATGCTCAGCGCTACACCGGGATGCCGAGCACCCACTGTAGTCACTGGCTGACTAATAAAGACTTCCTATTGACTTAATCCTATGTGTCTTAGGGTTTTCTATTGCTCTGGAAAGATACCATAATCATGGCAACTCTTACAAAAGAAAACATTTAATTGGAGTGACTCACTTTCAGTTTCAGTTCATTATCATCATTGTGGAGAGCATGGCGGCGGGGAGCATGGCGGCGGGGAGCATGGCGGCGGGGAGCATGGCGGCGGGGAGCATGGCGGCGGGGAGCATGGCGGCGGGGAGCATGGCGGCGGGGAGCATGGCGGCGGGGAGCATGGCGGCGGGGAGCATGGCGGCGGGGAGCATGGCGGCGGGGAGCATGGCGCCGTGCAGGCAGACATGGTACTGAAGCTGAGAGTGCTGTGTCTCTGAGGTAACAGAAAGTCAATTGACAGTCACACTGAGGGAATCTTAAACAAAAGTGACCTCAAAGCCCACCCCTATAATGACACACTTCCTCCAACGAGGCCACACCTCCAAATATGGTCTCTCACTTTGGGGGCCATTTTCTTTCAACCCACCACAGCACGTCTGAGCAGTCTTCTGTGATGACGATCCATCAACACTGAAGAGCAGCAAGCACCCTTAATTGCTAGGCTGTCTCTGCCACCCCTTCACCGTACTTATTTTTGAGTCTCTCAACAAAACTCAAAACTCACGGATTGGGTTAATCAGGATAGTCAGTTTGCCCCAGAACCCATCTCTGTCTCCTGAGAACGGGGTTATAGACACTCGCCATACCTATCCAGTTTCTGCATGAGTTCTGGGTAGCCAGACTCAGTACCCCACACTTGTATAGCAACAGTGTTGCCCACTGAACCACACACCCCATGTGTGTTAATTACACCTTAACAAAACTATTAAAAATCGGTATTTGATAATTATGTTGTGAACAAAACCGTGATTTATTTTTTTAAAAAAAAATCTAACAGTCTCTTCAAAACCTCCCATTATGCACAACTAATAAAAATCAAAATCATATCCTACCCAGGGAATTTTTTATAGCATTTTTAAGGCTTCTTTGGTAGTTGTTAATCTTGATTGTCACCTTGATGTGATTGAGAAGCACTTGGGAGATTTGTAAAGCTCTGGCTGTTTCTGTTAAGATCATTCTTGAATGTGGGCAGCACCAACTGCAGGCTGGTGGCCCAGATATAATAAAAAGGAGCCAAAAAGAAAGCCTTCTACAGGAGTAAACCACTGCTGAGGAGAACTCTGACCATCAGTGTGTAGGGAAGAGCTATGCAGTTGCCAGCCAGCTGTGGAGAGTGCTCCAGGGTTAAAGCTTCCATAAGTCTTCACCTGGCTGGCGTGGGCTTTCCAGTTATTCAGTTGATTTTGAATCATTCCTGCTGCTGTAAGTCAGGCCTCATCCATATTCCCGTTAGTAGCCCCCATAAAAATCCACTGGTTTAACAAAAGGAAAGGTTAACATATATTTTTTTCATGTTTCCTAGCTGACATACTGGGAGCTCTTTTCCTTTGATTATGCATCAAAGATCATATTTTTGTTCTCCTTTCAGTCAAAATGAAGGCCCAAAAATTAATATTACATTAATCCTACCACTGAATGACTGTCTGCCATAGATCAGGAATCCACAAACTGTGGTACTAGATAAGGCATGGTAACATCATCTTACAGGTGGGAAAACTCAGGCTCAAGCATGTCAGGTCAAAAGGCTAGTAAAAGTGATTTCCTTAAGTCATATTATGGTTCTTTAAGTGAATATAGGTAGCTCTGGGTGTTGACTTTTTTATTTCCCATAGTATGAAAGAGTATTGTTTTTCAGTACATTATTTTAAGTGAATGAATGAATTTATAAGATTATTAGAAATAAAAGCAAGACACAAGAATAACAAATATTAATATGTTACACATATTACAGAAAAATTGAAAGTATTGTACTCCTAAGCAAAATAAATATTAGTTGGATCCATTCCTACTTGTAAATATATCTGGGAATATATGATCACTACATGAAGGATACAGAGAAGAAACAGATTTGGAGTGTCATGAACACGCAGACCTCAAGTGAGACGTGGTATTTGGTCTGCTTGGTGAAGGTCTACTAGGATTGGGGTCAAAGTAGGCAGGTAGACTATATCTCAGGCTACAGACTCCCATGATCAAGTAAGAAGTTTTATTTCGAGAATAATTAGCAAAGCAAATTAGTCTGGCGGAGCATGGGGAATAGAGAGAGCTGAGACTCTGCAGGGCCAGTCTTAGAGGCCCACTCTATTAATTTTAAGTAGTGCAGTGGGTCCCAACAGTCTCCAAGACCACACGTACTAGCCAACTCATTCTCCTTACCATTGTCACCAAAGAATATATGTATGAAAACACAGTGAAGAAATGGTGTCACACTATGTCAGCGTGGTTTTGAGATCTGAAGGAGGTTAATGGCTTTCCATCATCACCACTCTCAGCTCAGAGGTCTGGAGCGTCAGCATTCTGTGCTGCTGAGGGAAGACCACTAACTATCATGATTTCTCTGAGACAGAAGTTCTGACCTGAGTTCTTCCCAGCGGACTTCCAGGCATCAGCAGCTGTCTCCAGTCTCTGGTGGGCGTCATTTCTCTTTTGCAGCCAATAAAACTGGTGAAGGCTTTGAACTCCAGGTAAGTGTTGAAGTGGTGAACTCCTTAGGTTACACAGTTAAAATATAGAAAATAGGAGACATTACACTGGATAAGTAACACTTAGAATTCCCTTCTATAACAGGGCCTACATGGGGCGGCACCCTGTCCGGTGTATGCATACTATAGCTTTCAGTTAGTACTTCAGTGGGACTCCTGAGTGTGTAAATGAGGGGGCCTCTGATTCTTGTACCTTTGCTCGGGGGTCTTTTATTTTCCTATTGGCTGGTGTTGTCTAACTTCAATATGATGGTTTCATTTTATCTTACTATACGATAACAAACTGTAGCTGAAGTTTTGTTGTTATCTCTTAGGAGTTTGCTCTTTTCTAATGAGGGACAGAGGGGGAGTGGATCTGGGTAGGAGAGGAGGTTGGGAGGAAAGGGGAGGATGAGAGAAAGGGAAAACTGTATTCTGGTTATATTATAGGAGAAAAGAATCTATGTTTAATAAAAAGGGGGAAGAAAAGCAATAATGTTTGAGATATACTAGAGCCCAAATTTGCATCCATGTGACAGTAAATTGCAGTTACTGTTCAAGAAATAGAAATATTTCTCAGGAGTAAATTTTATTTATGCCTTTGATTACCTTGATTATTTACATGGACATGAGTCAGACCCTGGCTACTGACCACAACGGAGAGGGGTTGTTTGAAAGATTGGGAAGGTGTTATAACTCCAGCAATTGAATCTCTCCTTCCCCTTTGCCCACTCCCCATCCACTCTTCCTGTTTCTGCTCAGAAAGAAACAGGCTTCCATGGGTGTCAACAAAGCATGGTATATCAGGATGCAGTAAGACTAAGCTCCTCCCCTATATTAAAGCTGGGCAAGGCAACCCAGTATGAGAAATAGGTTCCCAAAAGCCAACCAAAGCATTAGGGATGCTTTGTTCCCTGTTGGGAGTCCCACAAGTAGGCCACCCTACACAATTGTCACATATACGTAGAGGGCCTAGGTCAGGCCCATGCAGACTCCCTGGTTGTTGGTTCAGACTCTGTGATTCCCTATGAGACTGGTTAGATGTTTCGCTTGGTTTTCTTGAGATGTTCTTGGCTCCTCTGGTTTGTACAATCCCTCCTCCCTCTCTTCGGCAGGATTCCCTGAGCTTGGTCCAATGTTTGGCCGCAGTTCTCTGTGTCTTTTTACATCAGTTAGTGGATGAAGCCTCTCGAATGGCAACTGGAGTAGTCACTAATCTATGAGTATTACAGAATATTGCTAGGCATCATTAGGTGGACATTTTTTCCTCTTGTCTGGTACTATTCTAGGTCTCGGGACTATCCAGCCTCTGGGGCCCTGGCGCTCCAGGCAGTGCCAGGGAAGGACTCATTCTCACAGTATGGGTCTGAAGTTGAATCAGTCATTAGTTGACCACTCCCACAATCTCCGCACCACCCTTACCCCAACACACATACACACATCTCATAAGCGGGACCTTCATGTAGATTCAGGTTGGACATCGGCTTCATATGACTCTTTTCAGACTCTTCTCCAAACAACTGCTGTTACTATTTCTTACAAGGTAAATTATTCAGAAGCAAACCATCTTTATTTATTGTTTAGCATAGAAAGTATTTATTTCTTGTGCATTTGTTCTTGCTTACGTGTTAATTTTTCTTACAATTGCTAAAGTTGATATCATTTTAGAGCAGTTTCACTCACAGCAGTGTTGTATGAAAATTGTCCATTTATTCTCTGTCCCCCCACCATGCATAGCCTCTTAGATTATCAACAGTCTGAACCACAGTGCCCCACTGGTCACAACTGCAGAGCGTACCTGGAGACATCATATTGTCCACACTCCACAGTGTGTTTCATTGTCATTGGTTTTTTTTTTCTTTTGCTATGATACATACAAAAATGCCGAGACCAACATCAAAGTTCCCCATATTCAGTTAATATTTACGTATGATGTGGGATATGGGTCTCTTTGTATCCTTCTGTATCTACTTACCCAGTTTCCCTGGGACAAAGAAATAAAAGGCAACCTCTGCCTTTGAGAGACTTTAATAATATACCCAGAATATCCTCCAGATACAAAAGCAACCGTGGAAAAGTGACAGAAATGATGAAAGAGTGGATCTAGTTTACAAGATACAGATACATTTAAAAAAGAAAAAGAAACTGTATCTCCAAAGACACCCAACTGTCAGGGAAAAATATAATACCACTGTTTCATGCACAATAAAACAAAATAAAGTATCTTGGGATAAAACCAAATGAACAGATAAAGGACCTGTATATAGATACCAAAAAACCTTACAATTTCACCTCAACAAATGACCTTTAAAAAGAATCAAGTTTTAAATAATTTTTCTGCCTTTTAGTATCTGGAAGTGTGTAGTCAATCTAGTTTCTCCCAGAAAAAAATAATTCCTATTGATTTTGTAATGAGAACCTAAATGTTTTACTCAACAAACTTCATGTAAAATCACTATGTCATGAAAGAAGGTGATATTAATGCATCATCCCTTTCTTGGATGTTAGAAGAAGCTGCTGTTATCTGTCTCTGCAGTCACTGTATTCTCTACCGATGAAGTATATAGAGGCACAAAGGCATAGCTACCAGAAACTTGATGGCTATCAGAAGAGAGAGAAAGAAACTGTTTCAGGAAGTCAGGTTCGCTAAGAAGGGAACATCTCATCACAGGGGAAGAAATGAGGAATGAGAAAATATTCATGGTAGGGAGACTCGCCGTCAGAAATATATTTGTGATTGCATTTTTCTCAAAATGTCAGTTCAGGCTCTCAATCCTTCATGGCAGATGACAACCAGCCACAGACATGGCCTCAGAGACTGTTGTACTCCCCATTGGTACTGAGTCGCAGGAAAATGAGCAGCCAGGGCCAAACCTGTAAGCTTAACCTGGGTGCTCCTTCCTCTTAGTCTACTGAAACCCTTTGCCCATAGACTAAGAAATGAAACAAATGAGAGGAACATATTAGCAATGCTGGGTGCGTTTTCCATAACAATTTAATAGCAGATTCCACATTGGTGCGCTTGAGGCCTCAAGTCAAGACTGGGGAAGGTAATACCATCCCTACAGGGTTGAAAGTATACTATCCAAAGAGCTAGGCGGCCTGAGCTAAGTCACAAAACAGGCAGAAGAAATGTGATTCAAGGCCACATGACTGCTGTTTCAATCATCTCTTCACTAGGTAAAAAAGGAATAAGAGTAGAAAATGCAGGGATGGAGAGCAGAGCTAGGTATAAATGGAGCCCATGACTCTGAGGTGAATATAGAACATTATGGAATAATGTTTTAATTCATGTTCTTCGCAGTGTACTGGCTTTTGTTTTTTTTTTCTTTCTTCAAAAGTCCTAACCCAACGAGTACCAACAACTAGATTCAGCCACTAATAGCAGCAAACTAGCTGAAGATATAGAACCATGAAATGCAGAGAAAATGTACTGAGTCAATGAGTCAATGCATACTGGGAAGAGGAGCAGACAAAGGAATCCAGTGACAACGTGTTTATCTTTAGGGTACAAATATGAGACTGGGGTCTACATAGAGAAAGAAGTGGGGCAAGAAGACCACATAATTAAGTCAAGGTGTGGTCCAGTTATCATTGTCTCAGCTCTGGTCCTGCAATGTGAGCACATAAAGTGTTGATCTGTCAATCACAGGCTTCTTGGGAGCTCAGTGTGGGTATCAGTATAGCGTCTCCACTGGAGACAATTTCTCACACCTTGATGGTAGTCTTTCATGCCTGCAGGCTTTTCTGCTCCAGGAATCCAAGCTGCCTACAGGTTTAGAACAAAGAATCTGTGTGTCTCCAGCCTGCACAACCTGTCCAGAGTCAACAGGGGCAGGAGAGAGAACAGAATGAAGACAAACATGCAAGGCTTTCATCTAGTTTTAATAGTTTTGGGGGAGCAAAGTGGGAAGTCAACTCACTTCAGCAGAAGCAGTACCTAAGTTCCTTTTACAATAAGAATCATTTATTTGTCTTCTGAAGTTTGTGGAAGTAGGAGGCTATAGAAAGTTTCAATCTCAGCTTAGAAGGTGTCATGTTGGCAGGCTTCTCAGATTAGCCTCAACTGGAATTTATTGTCCTCATCTTTATGTCAATTTTCTATTCTGTAAGTTTCTGTGATAATGCCACCATCATTTCTCTCACTCAACTGAACCTTCAACTGCAAAAATTTATGCACTTCTCTTCCTTGCGCACCTCTCCTTGCCAGACCTCTGCTTCACCAGTAGCACTGTGCCCCAGCTCCTGCTCAACCTTTCTCGAGTTGATTGGACATCAGCTCTACTGGGTGTGTAGCTCAAACCTTCATTGCACTATTGCTGGGTGTCACTGCATCCTTGTTCCTTGTGGTTATGGCTTTCATCACCACAGTGTGTATCACTGATACACAGGAAACCAATATGGGTCCTATCAGATGTAGTGCACAGTGAGGACAATCCATAGAAGAGAATTGAATGATAATCTATCCTGCTTGTAGGTCCTGATGTTTCTGGAACCCAACCTGACTGCAGGTTTAAAACAAGGACTCTTTGTGTCTTCCGCCTGTGCTACCCAGGCAGAGTTAACAGGACATAGACCAGAAGGAAGGCAAATGTGCCAGACTTCACACAGCTTTGAGTAATTCTGTAGGCTCAAGTGATCTCCAAGTGCCCCCATGTCAATAAATATTGAATTGCCTTCTATTTTGTGAGGGCTATGGACAGTTTCAACACCAGTTGGGAAGGTGGCTTCATTCTAATGGGCTTCTCAGATTGGCCTCAACTGGAGCATGTTTTTTTTATCTTCATTTCAGTTTTCTACTTCCTAACCATCTTAGGCAACTCCACCATCATCACAGTCTCACGCATGGATCATCGACTACAAACGCCTATGTACTTCTTCCTCAACAACCTCTCTTTCCTGGACCTCTGCTACACCACCAGCACGGTGCCTCAGCTCCTTGTCAATATTTCTGGAACTGACAAGACCATAAGCTATGCTGGGTGTATGACCCAATTCTTCACAGTGCTCTTGTTGGGTGGAACTGAGTGTGTGCTCCTCGTGGTGATGGCTTTCGACCGCTATGCCGCTGTGTGCCACCCACTACTCTACACTAGCATTATGCACCCTCTTCTCTGCCAGGCATTGGCCATCTCCTCCTGGGTGGGAGGCCTTGTCATCTCCGTGACTCAGACAGTCCTCATCATGACCATACCTCTCTGTGGCCATCACCTGAACCACTTCTTCTGTGATATGCTTGTTCTCCTGAAGTTGGCTTGTGAGGACACAGGGGCAATAGAGGACAACCTGTTTGTGGCTGGGATCATAATGTTGGCCTGTCCTGTAGCACTAATTCTAGGGACCTATGCACACATTGGTCATGCGGTGCTGAAGATCAAGTCAATGGCTGGGCGCAGAAAGGCGCTGGGGACCTGTGGGTCCCACCTTGTGGTAGTTTTCCTTTTTTATGGCTCAGCCATGTACACGTACCTCCAGCCTGTTCACGGGTTTTCTGAGAGTGAAGGAAAGTTTGTTGCCCTTTTTTATACCATAGTTACTCCTATGCTGAACCCCCTGATTTACACCCTGAGAAACAAGGATGTGAAGGGGGCTCTATGGAAGGTACTCGGGAGAGGAACAGACACAGGGTAGGAAGGAAACAGAAGTTTGTGCAAATGTTGTCTAATATTTCTACCATAATTCATATATAGATAGATATAGATATATATATAGAGAGAGAGAACCATATAAACTGACCCAATTGTGCTTGCTACAGGTTAATACCATCCCTTTATCAGTGAATCCTTCATGATTTTGTCTTTTTTCCACGAAGTTAACTAGATCATATCTGAAATTTGACATGCTCCATAATATACTTCTGTTCATGTTGCCTTAATTACCACACACATCATAGAAATGGGTCTGGAGATGTGAGGGTCATGGCCAGGGCCATAACTGCTTACAACAGATGTATAAACTCTTGGCCTCTGCTTTTGGAACAGTGCCTTCTACCTGGCACCGTGTTGTGAATATTGACCTCGGGATGGTGGTTTTTATCCTAAGTTTAGATTTCTCTCACCCTCAGGAATGCCTAGAGCCTGTGCCATTCTCCACAGTAGGATTGCTCCACTTCCCTCCAGATTCATTCCTATGGGAAGTGTGACACAAATCAACCCTTAACCCCTGCTGCATGAGGTTCTGGATGTGTGTGTGTGTCTGTGTGTGTGTACATGTATATGTATGTATATATATATATACATATATATATACATACACAGTTTTATTCAGCTTTCATGTTTATTACAACACTACTTACAACAACAACCACCAACCAGAATGCCAATGGAAGAACAGATTACTGAATCATAAAAGCAAGAAAATCCTGCTATTTTTCACCAAAAAAGGCAAAACTGAAGGCATTATATTAGGTTCTAAAAAGTGTATCAGAAAATGTCAAACACCCTATCGTCTCATCCACACATACAGTTGACTTCATAGAAGAAACAAGAGGTGGGGAGAGATGGCTCAGCAGTTAAGAGAATAGGCTGTTTTCCACATGATCTGGGTTCCATTCTCAGTACCCACATCTGACTCATAACCAAAACCATCTGAAACTCTAGTTCCAGAAGATCTAATGCCTTCTTCTGGCCTGCACATACATGCATGCATGCATACATACATACATACATACATACATACATACATACAAATAGTCATACATACAAAATGAAATACTGTTGTATTCATTGAAATACTGCACCCAGATGGCTTAGCTGCCCTCACTCCTCCTGAACAACAGCTAAACTTCCTTGTACTTTGTAATCAACAAGGATGTTTATCTTCTTTCTGACCCTGGTTTCCTGCAGAAGCCTTTCCAGTACACAATGCCCTGATCTTGACCTCTGACTGCTCAGCATGTCTCAGGCCAGCTGCCTAAAGATATAAAAGGCTCTAGTTCAGGGAAGAATAAAGGTCTTCCTCTTCCACGAGCAACTGCCTCCGTGTTTGAATCCCAACACTCTCCTCCAGTTCTGACATCCAAGCTGCACTGGTGCAGCAAAATACTTTTCAAAGAGTAGCAAGCAAAAAATTCATCAGCGGAGACTTGGAAAAGCAACAGTGAGGGGAATCAAAGTCTAATAATGTGGGAATATGCACTAAGAAAACAGAAATAATTTCTCATAATTCATAGTCTAGGGATTTGATTATGAACTAAATAATGCATCGTATATTTCAAAATTACTAGAAGAAGGGAGTTTAAAGGTTCCAAATAAAAGTGTTTTTCTGGCACAAAGATCTCTTGTCCATCAGGAGTCAAGTAATACACAAAAGTCCTGCCATACAACAAACCTCACATAAGAGCTTTATTGGTGAGAGACACCGAATGGCTGCTGCTCTGAATGGGGAGGGAGACAGCAGTGGGCTGAACAGAGAGGATGCACTTTTATAGGGTTTTCTGGAGAATGCATACGAGCTAGTGGAAAAGTATTGCTTGGCTACCAGCTTTATTTGGCCATTCATGTAGCACTTAATCACAGGAGTTAGGATTTCCAAGTCTCAGAACTTGGGGTCAAGAGACCAAGTCAGGGGCAGGGTGTTCTTTCCTTGGCCCTTTTTCCATACACCAAATACATAGAAACAAAAGAAATTGAGGAAATGAAAATATGAATTACCCTGGGTAGGTGATTCATATTAAATGCAAGTATTACCGTATTTCCAAAGTTATACAATTATAACATAAAAATTTGAAGTAAAAAATCATCAAACTACACTTATCTTCCACATAAAAGGAAAGGAAATTTGACAAACATGATCCTATGATATGCACGTTTTCCTATAGAGACATGAACAGAATGTATATTCACCATAGGTAGGGCATCAACAACAGAGCAACGAAATGATTTCACCTGAAGACTAGGTTGGTAAATCAGTGACTTTCCTGAAGCTGCTTACAGTAGTATGGGACGGGTTATTTACAGGAGCACACATGACTCAAAGGCAGCTACATCACTGCAAAGTTCCACCTTTCATGAGAAATGATTTGTAAAAGCTGCATCCCTGGAGGTCCTTGCACTACTTGTAGGCAGCTGCCCATTGGAAACCTCCTACTCTGCAGCCATCTTTGCAGCTTATTCAAACCTGGAGAGGGGCCTTGTGAATCTTGCAACTTTCAGGAACTTCCTGAGTCTTACAAGTTCTATTACTTTCTGGGCCTTGTATGATTTGTTTACTTACAAAGTCTTATGAGTCTTTTACCACCCTCTAGTAGAGGATGTTTCAAATCAAGTGAAATAACTACACAACACCCTGAAAGTGATATAAGAAAAGAACGTGGGTTTAAAAGAAAATGCCAAAGAGAGAGGGGTGGAGAAATAGCCTGAAGTAGGGAAATGTATGGAGCTCAAGAGACAATGGGCTAGTGGGTAGTTTAGCTGGGGCTCGCAGTAAGACTATAAACTTAGCTCCTCTGAGAACTGGAGTAACAGGACGGTAATCCAAGGCCTCGCATGGCTTACACTGAGAGTTGAAAGCTTTAGGGCAGCTTTTCAGAATAAAACCTCAGAGAGATCTGACACTGTAACTCATTTGCCTAGCGTGGGCAAGACCCTAGGTTTAATGCTCACAGAAAGAGAAAGAAGGAGAGGAAAAGAGGGGGATGGAGTGAGGGAAAGGAGGAGGAAAGGAGAGAAGAGGAAATAAAGGGGGGAGAAAAAGAAAAAAGAGAAGAAATTCTGTTTCCAGAGGCCATGACTTAACAGCCCTTATTCACCATGCTCGGATGAAAACACTGATTCCGTGAGCCAAAATAAATTCCTCCCACCTTAAATTTTTCCTGCAGGTATTATGCCACAATAGCAGAAAAACCAACTAACATGCAAGTATAACCACAGGTGTGCATATATGTACATTCCAATGACCTCCTTTTATTCTGCAGAAATGTATACAAAGTTGTTACTAGAACCCCACTTTACTCATTCATATCCTAATCTAGACCTGTGTGGAGTCACTGGGTAACACTGAAAAATTAACACAAACCCTGCTTCCCTTGTACTCTTCTCTCTTTCCATCTTTTTTCAGTCACTGACACTCTGTTGAAATTTAGAAAATGAACTATATTCTACTAGATAATGAGTGCTGAGCTCCCTTATATTTGGGTATACAGTGTATAAAGGAGTTAAATTCATCAAAAGCATCTTGTCACTCAAAAAGTCTTTGGTGCTCTCTTGAACATGTCAAAAACATTCTTCTAATGCATCCCTTCCTCTACAATTACATAAATAGCAAAATGTGATTTTAAACATGTAAATTATGAAGGTGAACACACAAATAATTTTGAAATCCCTTTCAAAACTCAAATAGTACAATGCCAGTGGAGAAGCAATGAAAGTCAGAGGCAGGTGAATAATAAGATCACGTTCAGTTATGGAAATAAATCAAGAAAAAGATCTCCAAAGAATAGGGGTCATGAAAGAACTCATCCCAGAAGCATCTAAAGCAGAAACAGGTATATAACATCCTGAAAAACACCCTTTCCACCTCTGAGTGATTGGGAAGCTTAGAAGTCACTAGAGAGTCAAATGCTTTCCAGGGAATCTACTTTCAGACTCCATTTTTTTCATCTAGATTATTTTCTGCCTAAGCCACAATCCACCTTCCTGTACATCTAGCCATCTGGTACCAGTTTTATGAGAACAGCTACAGACTTAAACTACCATGCCTGGGCATGAGTGCGATCTCATCGACAGTCCGAATGTGATAGAAACACACCTGCTTTTCATGTAGGCTTTATTAATCATATTGTATTTTTGGCTAAAATTCTTCTTCAAGGCTTTAAACTTTAAAGCAAGTCTACCGCCAAGAACCTGACTTGAACCAGGCGTCTCCCTGACCACTGTAGAATCTTAGGTCTGTATTTTGTTTAAGTGTGGATAACAACTGAAGACAAGGACTATGGACCAGTCACATGAACCTGGTGTCATTTCTTTCTTCTACTGTAGTAGAACATTTGGTGTCGTGGCTGGGGTTTATTTTGCCACGATAAACACCAGGACCAAAAGCAAGTTGGGGAAGAAAGGGTTTATGTCATCATATACTTATAGGAACACGGGGCAGGAACTCAAACAGGAACCATGTAGGAAAGTTGCTCACTGGATTGCTCTCCATGGCTTGCTCAGCCTGGTTTTTTATACAACCCAATACCACCTGGTCCAGGAGTAGCACCACCCACAGTGGACAGGGCCCTCTCACATCAATAATTGAGAAAATACCCACAGGCTTACCTACAGGCCAGTCTTACGAAGACATTTTCTCGATTGTTGTTCCCTGTCTTCAGATGTGACTAGGTTTGTGTTAAAGGAAAAAACAACCACCACCACCATTGGGTACCAGATATCATCCTCACTGTTCCCCTGAGCACAAAAAGCTTCTGCTCATGATTATTATTATCATGACTGACATTTGGATGGAAGTGTTTATTTATCTGTGCCTCTCCACCTCTCACTCAGGTATGCTGGACACCCACAGCAAGGCTCCCTGCTGCATAATCTCTGAGTCGTTGTGACCAGGTTCAAAGTTTGTCCTTGTTATGAGTCAGAAACCTAAGAACAATGACTGACATCTACAAAAGACCAAATTTGGGTCTTTGGGAAGAGTAAGCTGCAGCTGGTGTTCCACAATGTAAATCCGATAGTACAGAAATATAGTCCCATCATGTTCAAGGCTGGTCTGGACCAAAAAACATAAAAGGGTTTAGGTAGTTTTTAAATCATCATGAAGGCCCTCAAAAGCCTTAAAGGGATCAAACTAAAAAAAATTTTCAACAACACAGCAATGTAAAAAATAGAAATATTTCCAGAAAGGTTTTATTTTCCAAATCATCAAATGTGCACTTGACAAAGACTGAGCTATTGGCTGGCCACAGAGTGGGGCAGGGATCCATGAGTGACTGTGGAGGCTCTCTAGCTGGAGGGAGAAGTGCACAGCACAGTTAGTGAGCTGTACCAAATGTGGAGCTTCTGTCCTCCATCTGGGGAAGTGTGATTTGATAATCCAGGAAGTCATGAAAGTTGTGGTCCTACAGCATGGTATCAGTAAGGCCATGAGGGATTAAAATGTAGAAGAAATCTTGTGAACAAGAGGCTCATTAACTAGCCAACAGAATAAAAGTCTTGATTAGACAGAAAAATAGTTTTTCGGATGGAGCAGGGCTATAGAAAACATCGACCCTGAAGTAACACAGTATTTGAAATTTTTTGCATTCAAATTCCATTTTTTTAAAAAATATTACATCTCAGGGAAACAAGACAGCCTCTACATCGCACCATTGAAGTAAGACTCAGAACTTCCTGCTGCTCCAAGAATCTGTTCAAGAGCCCATGTAGGTCAATGCTGAAGGCATCAGGGGGTTATTTTTGCTAGATCTTTCATGTCAGGCATTGTTCTAGGGACTGGAACTGTAAACCTGAGCAAGATAAGTCAATTTATTACTCTGGTTTTAATCACAGAGACTAGAAAACTACACTTATTGACAAGAATAAGTGTTGTGCAATGGGTCAAAAAATCATTGATTAATAAATCACTGGTAGTCATTAATAATCAAAGTTATTGATAATCACAATATTGATAAATCCCCATAGAGATTGAAATAGTGATCTTAAAAATGGAAGGAGGAGGGAAAGGGCCACAGGTGAGATCGCAGGTAAGATCTTTCCTGGATGATGTTGACTTCTATGCAGAGGAATCATTAGATGACAGAAATCCCTAGAAGGAAATGGTTTTCTGGTTTTATTCTAACACGACCCCCTGCTATAAGCTTTTCCAACCTTAATCTCGAATTTTGATAGGTTTAGTCCCAGTTGGCATTGTTGACCTGTGCCATAGTTTGTGTAGTGAGGGGCTGTGGGCAGGCCTGCTTTTTGCCTCACCCGGCTCCTGCACGGCTAGCTTAGTCCCAGAAATAACAACACACAAATTGTATTCATTTAAGCACTGCCTGGCCCATTATCTCTAGAGAGTTAGTTACTGACTAACTCTCATATCTTGATATTAACCCATTTCTAATAATCTGCATAGCACCACAAGGTGGTGGCTTACCCGAAAAGATTCAGCATGTCTGACCTGGTGGCTGGCTCCATGGCTTCTGCCTCATTGCCCTTTTCCCAGCATTCTATTCTGTTTACTCCGCCTACCTAATTTTCTGTCCTATCAAAGGGCCAAGGCAGTCTCTTTATTGACCAATGAAAATAACACAATAGACAGATAACCCTCCTCCATCAAGTTTGGGCCAGAATACACCAAAAACATCTAATAATAAACTTAAATAAACAAGTAAAATATCTACGTTCTAATGATCACAAAATATAATTGTGCCTAATCTTTAAAACAAGAAACAACCATCAAAGATAAGCAGCTCTGTGCAAGCACCACCTCTTTAGTATGTTGTACTAGTTACGGTTTTAATTTCTGTGAAGAGACGCCATGGCCATGATAGTCTTATAAAGAAAACATTTAATCAGGGCTCTCTTACAGTTTCAGAGGTTTCATTCATTATCATCATGATAGGGAGTATGGTGGCAGGCAGGAAGGTGTGCTGCTGGAGCTGAGAGTGCTACATCTTACAGGCAACAGAAAGTCAACTGACTCACTGGACTCTAAGCATAAGAAACCTCAAAGCCTGCCCCCACAGGGACATACTTCCTATAATAATGCCATGTCTACACCAACAAAGCCAAACCTTCTGATAGTGTCACATTCCCTATGAGATTATGGGGGCAAGTTATTAAAAGGTATTTGTAAGTTATCTTTTTATTTCTTGAGGAAATATAAATTTTCAAGACTTTTTAGAAATACTCAAATGTTCTACTCAATTTAAAAAAACATATTTAACATCCGTTTGCCAGAAAAGATAGTTATTAAATAAAATATTAATCTGTTATCTCCTCTAGACCAACTTAAAAAGTACAGGCCCATCTCTAGCTTGGCACATAACACAGAAGTAAGAGCGTGTACCATTCTTTCATAAGACCGAAGTCCAGTTCCCACCACTCTGGTCCAGTGGCTCACAACCTCCTGAAACTCCAGTCATAAGGGATCCAACACCCTCCTCTTCTGGGGCTTCTGGGGGGCCTTGCACTCACATCACACAGAAGCACACAGACACACACATGTGGTAGCTTAAATGAGAATGGTCCCCATAGACTCCTATATGTGCATGCTTAGTACTCAGCTGATGAACTGTTTGAAAGGGATGAGGAGGTGTGGCCTTGCTAGAGGAACTGTGTCACTGGGGTTGGACTTTATGTTTCGAAAACTTAAGTCAGGTCTAGTGTCTCTCTGTCTCCCTGCCTCTCCCTGTGGTTCAGGAGGTAAAGCTCTCATCTATTGCTCAGCACCATGCCTGTCTACTTCCCACCATGATGATCATAGACTAACCTACTGGGACTGTAATCAAGCCCCAGTTAAATGCTTTCTTTTGTAAGAGTTACCTTGGTCATGGGGCCTCTTCACAGCAATAGAACAGTAACTAAGACACTACATAATTAAAAATAAAATGCAATCTCTTTAAGCCCAAGCTCAGAGTGATTCACTAATGAATTGTACAAATACATAGCTCTCATCCTGTTCAAAATCAGCTCCAAATGCACCAGCAACATTAATGTAAAGCCTGAAGTGCAAAAATTGTTAGAAGAAAAAGTAGGGAAAACATTTCAAGATAGAGGCATAGAAACAGATTTCTGAATAGAACTCTACTTGCTCAGGAAGTAACACCAACCATTGAAAATGGATCTCACGGAATTAAAAAAAAAATTCTCCATGGTAGAGAAAATGAAGGAGTGAGGAACAACCTAAATAGCAGAAGACGATACCTGCTATTTGCATGACAGAATATTAATATCTAGAGAATGAAAAAAACAGAAAACTAAATAGCAAGAAATCAAACCACTCAGTTAATAAATGAACAAATGGTATGAGTCAATAGTTCCTAAAGATGATGAGCAAATAGTCAGTCAACATATGGGGAAAATGTTCAACTGCACTATCCACCACAGAAATGCAAACTAAGACTATACTGGGACTCCATCTCACCACAGCCAATAAGAAAACAAACAACAACCAATGTGGGGCTATAAATGAATCCATTTACTATGGAAATCAATATGACATCCTCAAAAACTGAAAACAGCACAGAAGAGGGAGCATCAGAAACCTTATAAGAGCCAAAGGAGAGGGACATCTGCTGTGAGATTGTAACTTTTATATATGATAGAGAAACTACACCTGGACGATGTCAACGGTATGGTTGCCTAAACAAGACCTGAAGAATGACACTACCAATTGACAGGCCAATGTGAATGGGAGAACTCTCACAAGGCCCTACCCCTCCATGAAGGGCTACAGGATGAAACTGGGAGAGGCTGAAAGTGAGAAAACCTGTGTTCTCCAGGGACAAGTCTCTTGATAGGTTATCTAATCCCAAGTTACCATCTCTAAACATATATGCATATGAGGAATACTAATTGAACTCATCAGACTATATTTATGAATTTATATGTAGATATATATGTTTATAGTGTGTATGTAAAATTACAATAATTAAGAATAAAAGACCAAGAATTCATGAAGGAGTGGGAGGAATATGGATAGAGCTGGAGAGAAGAGTGAGAGGAAAATTAAGTAAATTCAGTGCTCATATGAAATTGTGAGGAAAAAAATAAAACTGGACCCATTGAAAACAAACTAAAGATACATCTATCATATGACCCAACTAGAACCATGGCTGTAACACGAGGAACAACCATCTGAGCCTTGGATCCACTGGCACCTAGAAGATTAATCACCAGAATCACGGACAGCCCCAACCACGCCAATTAGAGGAAAAGATGAGTAGACAAGGTAAGAACACACACAACACCACAAAGAAAAACACGACACCAGTAAAATCTAGAGACCCTATAACAGCAAGACTTGAACAACCAAATATAGATGAAGCAGAAGACATTGGCTTAAAAAATAACTTCAGGAGAATTCTTGAGACTCTTAAAGAGAAAATGAGAAATTCCCTCAAAGAAATGGAGAAAAAGACAAATAAAAAATTGGAAGACATCAGCAATCCCTTAAAGAAAACCAAGAAAAAGCAATCAAACATATGAAAGAAACTATTCAAGACTTGAAAACTGAAATAGAGATAATAAAGAAAACACAAGCCAAGGGGATTATAGAAACAGAAATAATGAAAAAACTACCAGGAACCACAAAAGCAAACATAAACAGCAGAATACAAGAGATGGAAGAGAGAATCTCAAGCGTTGAAGATACAGTAGAGGAAATAGACTCATCAGTCAAAGAAAGCATTAAATATAACAAAAGCTTAACACGAAATATCCAGGAAATATGAGACACCATGAAAAGACCAAACCTAAGAATAATAGGTATAGAAGAAGAAGAAGTTCAACTCAAAAGCACAGAAAATATATTTAACAAAATCATAGAAGAAAACTTTTCCAGCCTAAAGAAAGATATCCTTATAAAGATACAAGAAGCTTACAGAACACCAAATAGACTGGTTACAAAAAAAAAGTACTTTCACCACATAATAATCAAAACACTAAACACACAGAGTAAAGAAAGAATATTAAGAGCTTCAAAGAAAAAAGGCTAAGTAACATATAAAGATAGACCTATCAGAATTACACCTGACTTCTCATTGAAGACAATGAAAGCCAGAAGGTTATAGTCAAGCATTATGCAGACATTAAGAGACCACGTATGCCAGCCCAGACTACTATATCCAGCAAAACTTTCGATCACCATAGAAGGACAAAACAATATATTCCATGACAAAACCAGATTTAACCAATACCTAACCACAAACCCAGCCCTATATAAAGCACTAGAAGAAAAACTCTGACCCAAGGTAGTTGGCTATACCAACAAAAACACAGACAATTGATGATCACACAGCAGCAAATCCCAAAGAAGTGAAAAACACACAAATTAACATCACCAACAATGAAAACTAAATTAACAGGAGATAGCAACCACTGGTCATTAATGTAAATGAACTCAACTCACCTATAAAAAGACACAGGCTAACAGATTGGATACAAAAACAGAATCCATCCTTCCATCCTTCTTCTGCATACAAGAAGCACATCTCAACCTCAAAGACAGACACCGCCTCAGAGGAAAAAAATTTCCAATTAAATGGACCTAAGAAACAAGCTGGTATAGCTAACCTAATATCTAACAAAATAGACTTCAAACTAAAATCAATCAAAAGAGACAAAGAAAGACATTTCATATTAGTCAGAGGAAAAATTCTTCAAGAGGAAATCTCAATACTGAACATCTATGCCCCAAATACCAAAACAGTCTGCAGATTCAATGCAATGTCCATCAAAATCCCGGCAAAATTCTTCATAGACCTTGAAAGAATGGAAAAACAAAAAACCCAAGATAGCCAAAACAATCCTGCACAATAAAAGACTTTCTGGAGGCATCATAATCCCTGATTTCAAACTCTACTACAGAGCTACAGTAAAGAAAACAGCTTGGTATTGGCATAAAAACAGACAGGAGGACCAATGGAACCAAATTGAAGACCCAGATATTAATCCACACACTTTTGAACACTTGATTTTTGACAAAGAAGCAAAAAATATCAAATAAAGAAAGAAAGCATATTTAACAAATGGTGCTGGCATAACTGGATATCAACATGTAGAAGAATAAAAATAGACCCATATCTATCACCATGCACAAAACTCAAGTCCAAATGGATCAAAGACCTCAACATAAAGCCAGATACACTGAACTTTATAGAAGAAAATGTGGGAAGTACACTTGAACGCATTGGCACAGGGAACCACTTCCTAAATATAATCCCAGCAGCACAGACACTAAGAAAAACAATTAATAAATTGGACCTCCTGAAACTGAAAAGCTTCTGTAAAGCAAAGGTCATGGTCAACAAGACAAACAGTAACCTACAGAATGGGAAAAGATCTTCACCAACCCCACATCAGACACAGGTCTGATCTCCAAAATATACAAAGAACTCAAGAAATTGGACACCAAAAGATCACATAATCCAATTTTAAAAATGGAGTACAGACCTAAACAGAGAACTCTCAACAGAGGAATCTAAAATGGCTGAAAGACACTTAAGAAAATGTTCAACATCCTTAGTCATCAGAGAAATGCAAATCAAAACAACCCTGAGATTCCATCTTCCACCTGTAAGAATGGTCAAGATCAAAAACACTGATGACAACTTGTGGGTTGTAGGGTAAAGGGAACATTTCTGCATCGCCGGTGGGAATGCAAACCGGTACAGCCCCTTTGGATATCAGTTTGGTGATTTCCCAGAAAGTTAGGAAACAACCTTCCTCAAGACCCAGTAATACCACTTTTGGGTATATATCCAAAGAATTCTCAATTGTGCCAAAAAGGATATGTGCTCAATTATGTTCATAGCAGCATTGTTTGTCATAGCCAGAACCTGGAAACAACCTAAACACCCCTCAACCAAAGAATGGCTAAGGAAAATGTGGTACATTTAGACAATGGAGTACTACACAGCAGAAAAAATAACGACATCTTAAAATTTGCAAGCAAATGGATGGAGTTAGAAAATATTATTTTGAGTGAGGTAACCCAGACCCAGAAAGACAAATATCATATGTACTCACTCATAAGTGGTTTGTAAACATAAAGCAAAGAAAACCAGCCTACAAATCACAATCCCAGAGTACCTAGACAACAATGAAGACTCTAAGATAGTTATACATGGATCTAATCTACATGGAAGTAGAAAAAGACAAGATCTCCTGAGTCAATCGGGAGCATGGGGAGCTTGGGAGAGGGTTGAAGTGGAGGGGAGAGGCAGGTTGGGGAGCAGAGAAAAATGTAGAGCTCAATAAAAATCAATAAAATAACAAAGAAATTTAGGAGTTAAACAATTTAAAAAAAAAGCAAACTGAGCAAATATGAGTAGCAAGCCCATAAGCAACATTACTCTATGGTCCCTGCTTCAGTTCCTGCCTCCAGGTTCCTACCATGAATTCTCTGGATGATGGACAAAACTATATAATCAAAGAAACCCTTTCATCCCCAACTTGTTTTTTGTCCTGACCTTTATCACACAAATAGAAAGCAAACCAGGATATTAATAGAGAACATAAAGGGATACGAGCAATCAGGAAACAGAAAGTGGAACTAACTGGATAAAGAAAGTGAACCAGCTAGGGGTGAGTGGGGATTGAAAATGGGCAAAGGGAACTGGAGAGATGGCTCAGAGGTTGAGAGCACTGGCTGCTTTTCCAGACGTACTGAGTTGAATTCCCAGCAACCACGTGGTGGCTGACTACCATCTGTAATGAGATCTAGTGCCCTCTTCTGTCATGCAGGTATACATGCAAGCAGAACACTGTGGGCTTAATAAATCAATTTTTTTTAAAAAAAAGAAGAAAATGGGCAATGGGGAAGGATAAAAAAAAGGAAAGGGTTGACGGAGGAGGGAGAGGCAGGGAGGGTAGCAGAGAATAATGTAGAGCTCAATAAAAATCAGTGAAATATTAATCATACCAAAAAATAAAAGCAAATTATAATGTATAGGTATTTGAAGGTCTAATGATGAAACCTATTCGTTTATATTCTAATCTTAAAATTTAATAAATATGAGTAAAATTCAAAAGCAAAAGAAGAGAGGGAGGAAGTGAATGCTTCCTAATCCACATAAAGGAAAGGAAAGAAATATCAGATAGACTAATGGACAACTATCGGGGCATCGTACAAAAACTCCAGAGAAGGAAGATCAACTTCAGTTTGCTGAAAATGTCAGGCTTCAAGTGTGACATAGAATTTGTCTGTCTGCCAAAGGGCTAGTAGGGGTCAAAGTAGGGACTAGAAGGAATCCCAGGCTGTAGAGTCACATGACCAAGTTAGAAGCTGTCCTGAGAACACACCATAGGTCACTTAGGTTTCACAGAGCTGGGTGAATAGAGTACTGAGAGCTGCAAGGCAGATCTTGGAGAGCCAGTCAAGTTCATTGTAATTGCCACAGTGGGACCTTAGGTCTCCAAGGTCAGAGTCACTTAAAAGCCATTGCTTTTAAAGAGTCTGAAGAACTGGGGATACAACTCAGTGCTAAAGTATTTACTTTAACATGCAGACAACCCTAAGTTAAAAGCCCAGGAAGGTATCAGAATTCCTCAGGGCAGAATTGATGTGTGCAGCTTTATTTTCAGGAGTAGGTTTGATAACACACGTTGCTTCTTGGTCTCAGAGTATCAGGGTGAAGGGCATACTCTCATCCTAGGTTAGGAGGAGCCTCGGTACTGTCCCACTGCACATGCAGTCATGACTTCTCAGGGAGAGGAGCTGTGACCTGAGCCCTGCCCACTACAGAATCACAGAAGGGAGTGTCTCTCAGATATCACACGGTACTGCCAGTCTCTAGTGGACCTCAACTCTCCTTCGAAGCCAGTAGAAGAGAGAAAGATAAAGGCAAGAGTTTTGTCCTTGAACTTCAGGTAAGTGGGGACTGGGTGAGACGCTCACACTCACACTTTAAAAAGAAATACTGTGCTAAGCAATCAGCACTAGACTCTGCTGTGTTAGGCTATTAGTTTGGGAACAAAGAGCAGTTAAAGTAATGGAAAAATATTTTATCCCTCATCAACTCTTACATTCTCTGCCACCTAACCACTCTGCTCTGTTATACATCAGGTCTAGAAAACTCTTACCTGAATCTCATGCTCTACAATTGCTTAAAATTAGTGAAGTAAGTTTCAAAACATAAACAGTAAGGCTCTTCTATATGCTGTAACTTGCAGGCATCGCTGAAGGCCAAAGAATAGAAGTGTAGTCAGAGCTGCAGAAACAAACCTAGAGTGTCTTGGAGGGGTACACACAGGAGTATCCATCATAGATGGAGACCGTGTTCCCTGTGCCGGTCATGAAAAATAACAATCTCCTAAATTCACTCTTGAAAGCTCGACTAAACTGGCTACAAACCATCTGTGGTTTGTGGTTGTATACTGAATATTTAGGGTAGAGAATTCTTGGGTGTTGGATTGAGAACCTTGTAGGTCTCCTAAAAAGCCTGTGGAATGAAAGCGGGTAGTGTGCAGTGTCCATCGTGGAAGGGATGGGAGCCAACCAGAGTGTAAGGGGTCTGTACAGCTGAGCGGGTGGAGGATCGACAGGATTATCGTTTGGTGCCTAGTTGGTTTTGATAGTGACATTAACGTTCTAACACCAATAGTTTAGTCACATGTAATGGCCTAATGAAGCAAAGTTAAAGCAGATTCAATACACACTCAAAGAAACCAACCAGGGATGAGTTAGAAGGATCTTGAATGTGGTTCCATTATAATCTGGCAAGATCATCAAAGCGGTGGCCTGAGCTGAAGGATTTAGTTCTGCACACTGTTAGAAATAAATGTAACATCCTTGTTAGCCAGAATGTTTACTATTTATAAAGATCGTTCATAGACATAGAGACACATACAGAGAGATGGATACAGATGAAAGCTGATCTTTATAATAAATAAAAACAAACATGGAAATCTCAAAAGGCTGTGCACCAAGGACATTAGAAGGAGGTCAACATTTAGCATACTGTAACATTTGAAAAGTAAAAATCGGGGCAGGAGGAGAGGTCACAAACCAGCTAACAGAGCCTTCACCTAAAAAGAAATATTTTTACAAATTCTGAAGGTCACTCAGAATGAATGTGAAGATTCTCTTTCCAGGTAGTCTAGTTTTAGAACCTTCATTTCTTTTTCAGGTTTTTTTTGGGTAATCACAATATTTCTTCCTGTAAATCGGACCCCCGATCTGAGTATTAGCTTCAGGAAAACAAAATAAGATCCTCACCTCTAACCTAGGACAGGTGTCTGAGCACAGATACCAGTTTGCATTGGTCTTTATGGATTCTCTTTTCCAATCTGAATCCTCATTAGAATGTTTGCAGATGACTGATCAATTCTGTTGATCCTCATTAGGATATTTACAGACAGCTGATCAATTCTGTTGATCTCATTAGGATGTTTACAGATGGCTGATCGATTCTGTTGTCCTCTGGATCTATGTATGCAGTCAGCGTTGTAATCCAAGTATAGAGCCAGGAACTTTTTATTCTGTATTCTTTTTGACATATGCAGACTCTTGGTGTCTCTCTATTTTTCATAATTTTCTAAATTTGCCAGTGCATGATGGTGGCTGGAAATAAAAGTGTGTCACTAGGAGCCAGGGTGCCACCCCGGGCTCATTTCATGCTTCCACTGAGATAAAAAGTTTCACTAATAGGGCCAGGCTTGGTGGCACATACCTTTAATCCCAGCATTGGAAATCAGAAGCAGGCAGAGTTTGAGACAAGCTTGGTCCACACGGCGTGTTCCAGGACAGTCAGGGGACACACAATGAAACAGTTTCACCAACAAGAAAGATGTTGAACTAGTCGGACAGTTGTTTACCTTCACCTGGGGACTACAGAACCACGTGAATGGATACACACACCATAAATACTTTCCTCTGTGACTGGAAGTGGACCGTTTGGAAGGAGTTGACCTATATCCACTCTAGTGATCCCACACATAGAGATTTCAACCACATGCACTGGGCTCCCTCAAGGACTCCATGTTGATCAATTTCAGAAGCAGTGTAGTGGGGGTCAAAGCTCACCTGGGTTCTGAGACAAAGGAATAGAAATAATGCAGGGGACATACCAGAGGCCTAGTTATGATCCGTGAAAACAGAGAGATACAATTGTTCTTCAGTGATGAAAATATTTCCCAGGGAGATTTTCATTTCATGATTACCAAATATGGGCAAGGGTCAGGCCCTAGTACTGAGCAGAAGGAAGAGTGAAGAAAATAATCTATGCTATCAGGCAATAATTAGAAAATGTGCTAGTCAGAGAAACTGGTTCCTAAGTAGCAGAGCCAAGGGCAGTGAAAGAACTGCAAGGTGAGCGGTGTCAAACACAGGGAATCTCTGGTCTCTGGGTTCCAGGAAAGCATTGAGGGTGAGGTTCCGCATACCAGACAGAGAAAGAAAACACCTTGACCTTGAGGTTGCAGACTTTGGGTCTGTATCTTTCACACCGTATTCCTGAATAAAAGACTAGTTCCCCTGGGAGCAGGACAATGTCTTTGTCCCACTAAGCAAGACTGAATAGATTTCAAGGCTGCCTGCCTCACTGAGGACCTGCCCAGCAGTGCCACAGGATGATGTTGCAGGTTCATTGAGTTCATCCTTCAGTGCTCTTCCGGGTCAGATGTGGTGCTAGACAGACAGTGAAGCTAGTTCTGCACAAGACAAGGCATCCACCATTTCCACTCGAAGTTAGTCATGGAACTGTGTTTTGCTAGAAACGGATGCATGGAGCATGCTGGAGCGGAGGAATAGGAAGATTCCCATAAAGAAGAAAATAGGGGCTAGAGACACAGAAGAAAGTCTATGGGTGAAGAAAGAAGGCAAGGGACTCCTTAAACAAATGTACTGGGAATCTAGTAGAGTCATTGTACCTAGGGTTACAATCTGTTAGAGTCATTGTATCTAGGTTACAAACTGTTATATTGTAACAGTTGTTTTTCACTGTGTCGAGGGTAACAGTTGAATGTATTAGCATTTGTTTAAGGTACCTAGACCTTGAAGAAATCATAGTAGAAAACAGTGATTGTTTTCTATGACTTATGGAGTTGTTTTTCTGAAGGGGTTTTCTATGTGTTTCATGGCTTTGGTCTCAAGACTATCAGGTCACATTTGTAGGTCTGGAATCATTGGGCACTGTGAACAGGACACAGTAAAGACTAAGATTGTAGGCTCTAATAAGTTCCTTCAGATAACATATAGTGTAGATCAAAGGGGCTTTGGTATGAGGAACTTGTACCCCAAGCAATCTTCGCGTACAATCAATAAATATTGATTCTTCTGAATGGTGATTTGAGATTCAGTGCACAGAAGCTTCCTGCTTCCAGAGAACCTAAAATCACATTCTGGAGTGACTCTTCTCCTTTACCTGCCTGTGCAGCACAGAACTCCTGACAAACTCCTGAAGTGAACGATTTTCAGGTCTCCTTGTAAACTGGAGAGACCAGTCCTCTGCTAGGAGTGTTGCCCTGTTTAACCTTGAGATTAGCTATCTATATTCACTTGGGAAGGCATTGCTGACATTTGCTGAGGCTCAGGTCATTACATCTTTATGTCTGTGTCTTCTAGTGTTTTAGTAAATGGCTCTCAGGGTTGCGGGTTTCTTCCCCTCTTCACTCTACACTAGTCCAACTGATATTTTAAATCAAAGCTCAGTTTTCTCTGATTCCTATCTTCTATTACCTATTTTGATGACTATTGGAATTTAGTTTTATTAAGGTCAAATTATTGTGGATTATGATTCTAGCATACATATGCCTCATAATTAGAAGTATAATCTTTTCTACAGTAAATATAGCATTTTTATTATGTTATTTCAAAAATTATTAATAAAACTATAGAGCATGGATGGCTAAATTATTGTGCCACCAACTGAGGTATATTGTAGATTTGTTCACTATTCCAAGACTATTCCTATATTCCTGAGATATTCATATGTACCATGTATTTTATTACAATATGAACTGCATCCATTCATTCATTTAACAACATTGGTTGTTTTTATTTGGTATATTTTTCTTGTTCTTGTTGTTACATTAAGGGGAACAGAGTCTCACTACGTTGCACAGGCTGATCACAGTCTCATGATCTTCCTGTCTCTACCTTCAGAGTGCTAGGATTACAGAGCTGTGCCATTATACAGGGCTGTGTCAAAAACCTTTAACCCTGAGCAAAAACTTATCAAGCTCTGGGTGTGGAAGTGGATACCTTTAATAACACCATAGGGGAGGCAGAGGCAGGTGGAGCTCTGTGAGTTTGAAGCCAGCCTGGCCTATACAGAGAGTTCAAGGCCAACAAGGACTACATAATGAAACCCTGTCACACACAAAAAAAGAAAAGAAACGAAAAAAGAAAGAGAGAAAGAAGTAAGAGAGAGGGGGGGAGGGAAGGAGGGAGGGAGGGAGGGAGGAAGGAAGGAAGGAAGGAAGGAAGGAAGGAAGGAAGGAAGGAAAGGAAAGAAAAAAGAAACAAAGTAAGAAAGTTTTATCAATTACTTACTTATTTGTTTTGCACCTAAGTACCTAAAACAGAAGCAAATTATCAGAACAGGTGACAGGTGAGTGACAACTGAACTGGTCTGTGAGGATCTCCCTGTGAGCGTAGAAGATCTGGCACTCTCCTGTGAGAGGGCATTGAAAGGGAAGCTCTGATAAACTGGGATATATAGAGATATATAGATGCAGATATAGACATAATTATCTTATAGTTGACAGTCTTACTGTTTTTTCATGAGGGAAGAATCAAAACATATTTTTGAAATCATTGATTCAGTTCTGAGTGTCTGTAATCACCTTCCAGTTCAGTAAAGTTAGCCCAAAGCAGTGTGAGTCAGAGTGAAGCACAGATAGAAATCTCTTCACCCACGGTTGCTTAGTTGGGTAGGTGAGTGGTTTGGGCATACTTTTTTACTGTTTGAGACAGGGCCTCCGTCCTAGTTAGGTTCAGCTGTCAAATTGGCACAGCCCAGATTCACTTGACGGAGTCTCAATTGGGGGAGTTCCCAGATCAGATTGGCTTGTGGCTGTGTTTTTAAGAGATTGTGTTGATTAATACTTGATGAGGGAGGACACAGCCCACTGTGGGCAGCACCACGCCCAGGCAGAGGGCCCTTGGCTATGTAAGAAAGATGGCTGAGCAGAGGGAGTAGGATAATAAGCAGCATTTCTCTGAGGTTTTTGCTCGCATCTTAGTTCCTGCCCTAACTTGGCTTAACAATGAACAGTAAGCTGAGAAATGACCTAAACCCTTCCCTCCCTGAGCTGTTTTGGTCCAAGTTTTATCGCAGCTGCAGAAGGCAAACCAAGAGTCTTAAATAGCTCTGGGCGGCCTTGGATTCACCACGCAGCTGAAGAAAACCTTGAGATCCTGGTTCTCCAGCCTCTACCTCCCAAGCACTCAGGACAGTCAGAGGAACTACTTTTTCTGTCTATCTGACTTTTATTATTTATCAGTGATTATTTTCAGCTCTCGGTTTTTTCTTGTTGCTTGGTATACGAACTTTTTGATTTTGCTAGTTTTTAAAATACCATTTTAAGATATTGCCTTTGAATTAACGATAAACATTTACAATTAACCCTCTTCTTTCACACAGCCATATTCTACTTCAGGGGTAATATAAGTGTCTTATACTATGAAATTATCCCTTCCACAATTATTGTTTGTCAAGCGAGAGTTACAGAATACATACTTGTTATGATAATTTCAAAATATTGTCTGATATAACAAGAGACCAGACCAAGTTCATACAAGTCTGGTTCATTCTCTGCCTCAAACTACTGAGTCTTTTCAGAGACTAAGAAAAATTAGAAAATAGAACACCAATTTTTTTTTTACTTTTATTTATTCTGTGTCCTTCACATCACGCATCTTAATCCCATTCATTTTCCCATCCCTTCACATCCACCCTCTGCCCCACAAGCCCCCCAAAAAATAAGAGAAAAAAGGGGGAAAGGGAAAATATTTTAAAATCTCATCATGAAAGCTGCAGTATAACATAGTGAGCCATGCAGCAAACCCCTTTGTCCATAAATCTTTATTTGCAAGTCTTTATTAGCGTCTGCTTCAAGGCTTCTGGTTTCTATTGCATCATCAATGCTGGGCCCTCATTGAGACTCTTCTTGGTTAACCTGTTGTTGTCCTGAGAATACCAAACCTTACCGCTGCACCTTCCACATTAGATTGTGGATATAGGTCCCACATTACTGCTTGTAGTTCCTAATATTATGATGACGAGGATGGTACTACATCATCTCCACGTTCAGAGAAAAGAACATCATTTCCAGAGTATTCAGTGGGCTGTGTAAAGTCACAGAACAAGCAGGCCGCAGGAATGGGGTTTGAGGAACAGCCACAACTGTGTTAATCCAGTTATCTGCGAGCTGGAGAACTAAGAAAGACTTGGTAGCCTACATAAAGCTGCACAGGATCAAGGCTGGCAACAGCCCAGCTCAGAGAGAAGAGCTCACAGCACTACCCCGAGCTGAAGAAGGAGCAGTACCAACTGATGATTACTCCAGAGGGAGACGCAGAGTTCTCTGAGACTTATGCCAGGTCACAGTGGTGCATGACTTTACCCCCAGCACTTGGGAGGCAGAAGAAAGCAAATCTCTTGAGTTTGAGGTCAGCCTGGTCTACACAGTGAGACCCAGAACACTCAAGGGTACACAGAGAAACCTTGTCTTGGATAAAAAAAAGAGGGGAGAGGAAGTATAACCTCTAGATCAGCCATGCTCTAGGAGTTAATCTCATACCCATGTACGTACGGGCATCACAAATTCAACACAGTGGGTTATTGTTTTTTTAAAGAGAGAGGATATGAAGTTAGGAAAAGGTAAAGGAAGTGGCGACTCTTATGGGGAGGCATGGATAAATAGGATCAAAATGTTTTGTATGCAAGTATGAAATTCCCAAACAATTAATAAGCATGTTTATACAGGAAGGAAAATCCAAAAAAGATTAAAGGAATATTAACATCAATAAAACCTATGTCTTTGAGGCATCAAAGGAATAGTAATTATGTACTCTGTAGGAAGAACTGAGTTGTGTTCTATTTGCGCAGGTGGGAGACCATGGAAAAACTGAACACCAGTTCAGAAGAGGGCTTCCTGCTGCTGGGCTTCTCAGACTGGCCTCACCTAGAGCCTGTCTTTTTGGCCTTCATCTCTGTCTTCTACTCTCTGACTCTCTTCGGCAACACCGTGATCATCATTCTGTCACGACTGGACGTTCGCCTACACACACCCATGTACTACTTTCTCTGCCACCTCTCCTTCCTGGACCTCTGCTACACTGCCAGCACTGTGCCCCAGCTGCTGGTCAACCTCTCTGGACTCGACAGGACCATCAGCTTCGCAAGGTGTGTGGCCCAGCTCTTCATAATGCTCTCACTGGGAGGAATTGAATGTGTGCTTTTGGTGACAATGGCTATAGACCGCTATGCCGCCGTGTGTCGCCCACTCCACTACACAACCATTATGCATCCCCTTCTCTGCAGGGCGTTGGTTATATTCTCCTGGGTGGGAGGACTCGTGAACTCTCTGATCCAGACAAGCCTCGTGATGGCCATGCCTCTCTGTGGACACCAGTTGAACCACTTCTTCTGCGAGCTGCCTGTTCTCCTGAAGTTGGCCTGTGAGGACACGGGAGGAACAGAAGCCAATCTGTTTGTGGCTCGGGTCATTATCTTAGTCTGTCCTTTAGTGCTAATTCTGGGATCCTATGCCCACATTGCCAGGGCAGTGCTGAACATCAAGTCAATGGCTGGTCGCAGGAAGGCTTTTGGGACATGTGCATCTCATCTCATTGTGGTTACCCTGTTTTATGGCTCAGCCATCTCTACCTACCTCCAACCTGCCCACAGGTATTCTGAGGGTGAGGGAAAGTTTGTTGCTCTTTTTTATACTGTAGTCACCCCCATGCTCAACCCTCTGATTTACACCCTCAGGAACAAAGATGTGAAGGGGGCTCTGTGGAGGGTACTGGGGAGAGGAACAGACTCCAGGTAGAAGAGGAAACAAGAACCAGTAAAATATCTAACTTTAGACCAGTGCAAAGGATCTGAAGTTTACTATCAGAAAACATTATTCCTAAGTGTCATCCTATAATACATCATTTTAATTGGAATTTCTCACTTTTTTGCTAATGACATTACTTGTTTATTTTATATTACTATGGAAATGATAATAAAGAAATTCAAACAACTTCCTGAATGGTATATCCCAGCTAAGAATCAGTCTATATGGCCAAGACACTGCCTTCATTAAGCTATCCCAACTCATCAGAGTTTCAGGTTTCATTTTCTAGAGTAACCTAGCAGAGTAACCACAAGACTTTGCCTTGAGACTCGAAGCTGGGTGGTGAAGCCTAACACTGGGGTGATCCTAAAGACTTCCACACCCAGGTTAGGGTCCATACAAAGAGTGCTAGAATCAAGCCAAGAGGAGACCTGTCGCCCTAATACCACATTTCCTTTCTGGGCGTTGTCACCTGCAGCTGGTTACAGTGAACTTGGGCCATGGGTCTACCTCACAGCATACAGCCCATGCCAATGTGTACACTGGTCTTATCTAGACCTGTAGTGGTCTCAGTGGGCCAGATTCACAAAGTGGGCAGCCTCTGTGGTGTTTGTGGCCGTAGGTGTCGCATAGAGCCAGAGCCTTATCTATGGTTAGCCCCCCTAGTGCCAGGGGAATGTCTTGCTTCTCAGCACAGACCACTGACTATAAATGAGGTGATTCCTATCATCCAGAGAGGCCTGTAGTATGAAAATAACCTTCTTGGGACTCACTCACTCACACTTGATGAACAACACAGCAGCTGAAGTTTGCAGATCTCTCTAGGCTTGTATCCATTTCTGATACAGTGGCACACACCAGGCGTGTGCATATGGCTAACCTGGCCTTAGCCTGCCATCTAGTGCTGAAAATGCAAAAGTAACTAAAGACCGAGAGAAAATTCAAAAAAGCCTGCTTCAATATCTGAAAGGACAAGCATAAACCCAGATTACAAAGGCTGGAATAAACACCTAGCATTTCCATTCATGAATGGTGTTGCCCTGCAATATACACAAAGAGCTTTTGCATAAAAACTTTATGAAAAAAAAAAAACGACTTTACCTGACAAAATGAGGAGTGGTTCGGGCAAATGGTTGGATAGAAATGTTGAAACAGGTGTATAAAGGAATGAATCAACAAATACAAGCAATACAGAAATAAAGCAGGACCCTAAAAACAACAACAATAAAACAAAATAAAATGGAAGAGCCAGAAACAAATTCAAAAGTCAAACAGAAGGACTGGGGATGAGTTCGGTGGCAAAGAATTTGCCAACTATGAGCAAAGCCCTGGATTTGAGACCTAAAACCTCAATAAAATAGAAAATCAAGCAGAAATCATTGAGTAGAAAAGCAAACTAAAGAAAACTGACTCCCCTTTCCCCAGCTCTCAATTGTTAATAACCTCCTGGCTAAGGGTGGGAGCTCCTGAGGCCTCCCTCTATACTGGACTGTTGACTGGCTTAGTCATGTGCCGATCTTATGCTGGCAATTTTTTTAATCGACATGAAAACCTATTGTTTTATCTTTTAAAGATACCACACAACAATGATCCCAAACTGCCTCTGATAAAATCAGCTGCAGCTGCCACCTAAAATACACACACAGCTGTTTCCCCTTTATTGCATGTCATCTTCACGGATTGGAGGCAGGAGCTTGTAAGATCTAAAAAGACTCAAGAGAAATATAAATCTCCCTTGTCTGTGGCCTAACAACAAGTCTGGCTTTTATAGATCCTACCCATTTTTACTCATCAAAATTTTCAGAAAAGAAATGCAATGGCGGGTTTCAAAGACACCTATGGTGGCTACAGCATGAGGTATTTGAAGAGCAGATTTCTATTCTTTTGTCCTTTTGAGACTCTATAGAGGACTAAAATCATTTTTACAAAATGACTGTGTTTCTCCAAGTTTTCAGGTATGTTCTAAACATCTTTACTGATGTTCCTTGAAATTACAGAAGTCAATATTCAGACGCCAAAATTACCAAAGTGTCAAGGCTCCGTTATTCATAACTACTGCGGGGACATGCCAAATGTCCATCAATCAGTGAGTGAATAGAGGAGATAAGGTCTATCCATGAACAAGAACCTTGTCAGCCACGTGAAAGAACGGCGTGCTGAAATAGGCCACCATGGCAATTCCCCAGAACTGTGCAGAGAGACAGTAGCTTGGATGCAAAAGGCCACACACACTGTGGAGTGCCAGAAACACAGTTACATCAATCGTTGCCTGGAAGAGAGAGTCAGGACAGTGACTGCAAGAGAGCATGAAATGAAATGAGGTGACAAAATCTTCTAAAACGATAAATAGACAAATTTGTGAGCATACTGAAACATTAAAATGTAGATCCTAAACATGTGTCTTCTGTAAGTGAATTATATCTCAAGAAAGCTATTAAAATCAGTGTCTAATGGATATATTGCAAACAAAGCCTAACACTGTATAAAGGTCAAACAATTTTCCCACACCCTTCCTACATACAAAACCAATACACAGTATAACAATAACTGCATATTTTACACTTTTTAATTAATGAGATTTACTCTTTGATGATTTTATACTAGTGATGATTTCTGATTATTCTCAAATCCACACTCTCTCTTATCTCCCTCCCTCTACGGTATTCCCTCCCCTTACAGGTCCCTTTCCTGCAGCCACCAGGGTCAGAAGAATGTTGATCTTTGAGAAATAAGAAGGAAATGTGGTTCAAAACAACTTAGTTAGCTGGTGTTAGCTCAAACTTCTAGACTCTGACACCAGGCAATTTATTTCAGACATATTGAAGCACAGCACAGTTTGGGCATAAAAGTTTCCTGATAACAATTAACTCAATCTGGTGTGCACAACCAAGCTAAAGACGTATGTGTACTGAAACTCTTCACAAAGTACATATGGCCTCTTTCATAAAGATGGGTTCTGTTGACTCAGGAACTATATTCAAGACAAAAGGGAAAATGACTATAGTGCCTGTGGGGGTCAGGATTGGCCTGGCCTAAGAAGGCATAGAAGTGACCTAGGCTGCTGTAAAGCACACGTGGAATCTCCCATAAGGATTGGTTTTATGGATTATGAGACAACGCTCAAGCTCTAGGGAGGAAGAGTCTGGGATAATAGTGTAATAACAAATGCAATATATAAAAACAAATATTATATTATAGCTAATATAATAATAACAAACATAATAGTCTTCAGGAGTCAAGTGAAGCCTGGTCCAACAGACAGCAAAAGATCACCTGGCTATAAACTAAATCCATTCCCAGATTTCCAGGTGGAAAACAGGTCGACAATCCTTTGTTTGAACAGAGAAGTCAACGCATTTGACCTTCCTCATTTCCCTAGAGCTCATCTGTGCACTCAAGGATGTCTTACTCTCTACATTGGTGATGCTGCTTGTCAGCTTTGCACACCTGGGAAGAGGGAACCTCAACAGAGGAATTTCCTGCGTCTTGTCTGTGGGGCATTTTTCTTATTGTCAATTGATGTAGGAGGCCCAGCCCACTGTGGGCAGTGCCAGCCCTGGGCACGTGAGCTGGGTGTATAAGAAAGGTAGCTGAAAATGAGCCTGGGAGCAATCCAGTAAGCAGCATCCTACCATGATTTCTGCTCCAGGAGCTCTTTCAGCCTTGAGTTCCTGCTTTGGCTTCCCTCTAAGGCTCAATAAACATCTTTCTTATCAAGTAGTTTTGCTCAGTATTTTATCATAGCAACAGACAGCAAATTAAAGCAACTTGGTGTTGGTGTTGTTGGTGGTGATGTTTTGTAGCCTCCTGAGTTTAGCCAGAGCCCTCTGTGTGACTATGTCTTAGGAATTATCCAGTAGAGCCTGGTGGCTTCACCTAAGGGTATAGAATTTATCAGCAGGGAAGGATAGGGCCCTGAGACCCTTCCCACCCACAACTAGAATTGACAAGGGCCCAGTCTTCTATGACACAGTTCAGGCGATCCCATCTGCTGTGAAATCATAATCACCATGGCTGTGACATGCTCAGAAGACAACTTCACAGCATTCATCGTTATCTTCTGGCTCATATATTCCTTCTGACCCTTCTTCCGTCATATTCCTTGGGCCTTAATTGGAGTAGTAGAAATGTCCTGCTCAGGATTGAGGGTTCAACTATTCTGTTTTCTTGACGCCTTGAACAGCTAAAAGTTTCTAAATCCCCCATCATTTTTTGTAAAGAGACACTTACTTATTAACGTTAGAATTTGTCTGTAGTTATAAGCATAAATGTTTAGAAGGCAGTTTGATTCCATGTTAATTTAACTATCCACCAATAAGTTTTTCACCACTGACTTGTGATTTCCTCACACATTTCTGTTTTAAAAATCATATTTATAATATCAAACCTAAAATCCCTCCTGAGGAGCAGACCTTGAAGTGCTCTTGGTTACCCCAATGGCAGGTATGCCACTATTGCTCCAGTGGTCAGACTCCTAGCAGTCTGCCATTGTAGCAGGCAGGTTCTCAGTAAGACTACTAATGCTGTTTCTTCTCCAGCAGATCATTTAGCCCCTTTCAGCATTATGAATTCTAGTAGCAGGATAGGGGTCGTCCGGCCTAGTTCCAGCTTGTTTTCACTATATCTTGTAATCAAGGTGTCCACATTTTCTTAACGTTCATATGATTGTCAACTCCATCAGACTGAGAGACATTCAGGAGACTAGTATAACCCCACTGACTGTATCTACTCATGTGTTTCCAGAGATTAATTAAATGGGGATAATTCATCCTTAATGTGGACAACACCAGCCATACAATAGGACCCAAATGGAATGAAGGGGGAGAAAAGCTGGACGCCAACAAGAAGCATAGGTATTCCCTCTCTGTTTTCTGGCTGCCATGATTTGAGTGGTTCTGATCTACTGTACTGTCTTTGTCACTGTTTTATTGCTGTGAAGAAACATCATTATCAAGGCAACTCATAAAATAAACCATTTACCTGGAGGCTTGCTTACAGTTTCAGAGGTTTAGTCTATTATCAGCATAGAAGGAAGCATGGCGGCACACAGGCAGACATGATGCTGGAGAAGCAGTTGGGAGCTCTACATCTAGATCCACAGGCAACAGAAAGACAGAGACTCTGGGCCTGGTTTAGGCTTTTGAAACTTTAAAGTCCAGCCCTAGTGACACACTTCCTCCAACAAGGCCGCATCTTCTAGTCCTTCCCTGGTGACTAAGTATTCAAATATATGAGCATATGAGAGCCATTCATATTCAGATCACCACATATACCACCA